>NW_028270142.1:126412762-126563045 GCF_037043375.1 Chiloscyllium plagiosum | reverse complement strand
ATGTTTATTTTGCTCTTTTGGTTAAAGGAACTTAACATTCCCCCTTCAGCAAGTTGGTTTTTATGATAAAATGTCTAATTCATTTAATGCAATTTTTTTTGGCAAGTCACCTCAAAAGTTTTCTGGAGGATAAGTTATAATGCTTTCCAATTTTAAGTACCTTTGGACTTTCAAATTTTATTTTAGGAAAATAAACTTTAGAATTTTCATTCAGAATTCTTGTCCCTTGCTTGTTTCGAGTAAACACGACTATCATCTGTATTATCGTAGCATGTTAACATGAGACATTCACTGACTCTTTCTCTTGTCTGAGGCACTCACTAAATAATACACATAATTGAGTCTCTTCTTAATCATTAAGATCTTGTGAATTGCTTTTAATGCTTCCCCAGAAACAGGTAACAGCACTAATACCCTATTGCCTGGATGAAAATTTCAAGCCTTTTGCTTGCTCGAGTCTTCATTATTTGTTGAGCTTCCTTGAAAGTTTTTTTTGAACAAATTCAAGTCTTAGTCAGTTTCTCTTGGAAATGTGAAGCATACATTAGTTGTGTTATTTCTGAGTTTTGGTTCATTAACTTTAATTAATTTAAGTGTTCCTCTTACCATATATACCTATATATCAGTGCAACATATAAGACTATTGTTGCTTAGTTACAATTAGGACTAAGTTGTGTGAGGTCATTATAAGCTTCCCTAATTGCAAAGATTAACAAAATAAATCCCTTTTGCTAGGACATTCCTAGCAAGAAGCTCTCATCATAGTCATCAAAGTTTGATGACATCTTTTCAATGTAACTTGAGATTTTGGGTGATATACAATACACTTGAAATATTTAATTACCACAATAATCATCATTTTTGAACATATGTGCAACTCAAAATAGAAGCCATGATCTGATTGTATTTCTTTGGAGACTCCATACCTCAGAAAGATGGAATGAATATTTCACCACTTTTGCAGTAATTCGTCCGAAAGGTATTGATTCAGGAAATCTTTTCAAAACATATATGATCCATAATCATTCCTTGTTTTAGGCAGGGGTCCTACAAAATCTATTAAAACTCAATTAAATGATTCTTCAAAAGCTGGTCTTTGAGTTAACAATGCAGGTTTAATTGAGGATTAGTGTTTCCCTATGACCTGACATGGATGGCTACACTTCTATTTAATCCTGGCCAATCAATATATTTTAATATTTTAGCCTTTATTTTCCTAATGTCCAATTGGTCTGTCATTGAAATTTCATGAGACACTTGTAGAATTTCAATACAATACTCAGATAGAACTAACAGCTGTTGGATCACTGTCATATTCGCTGATTGTTGAGGTCATCTCCATTTCCTCATTTAGGCCTTATTTTTTCGAAGTAATTACACTCAGGTATTGTTTTTGATTCAATTGCTGATAAACTGTGTTCAACTGTAAATCTGTTTGTGGCATTTCCATTAAAGAAGATGAGCCAAACATGTTAGCCTCATTTTCATATCATCCTTCTGAAGTAAATTTTCAAAACGTTGTATCTGATAACTAAATGTGTAAATCATTTCTCTGTTTCATAGGCTTGTTTTTTTGTTGATCTCTAATGTTTAAGCCACAGATCTTGTCACCACACAGTCAAGGTACTACCTGGGATGTCACTTTTGTAGAATTAAAGTTTCTTTTACCTGCATTGTTCTTTCACCACCTTTGGTGAAACCAATACTCTTGAGCTCAATTATCCAATACCATATTTCTAACTATTTACAGAATCATCATTTAGTCCAACCATGTAGAATGATACTGATTTATAACCTCCATGAATATTTACAGTTAATATAGAGGATGAATAGCATTAGCAGCCGGTATCAGTGACTGACTTGTTTTAATGTCTCTCAATATCCTTAGTGGTTTACTTCTTTCATTTGAAACTGAAGTTAATAACTTACGTTTTGCGATAAAATGCTCAGAAATTCCAGCAGTTGAATGTGTCTTGTCATCTTCAAAAAATAATTTTCCTCACTGAGCTGAGCCATCTCTTCCTTTTTAATACATTCCAAAGAAGAAATTTTAAATGTATTCATTCGTGGGACTTGGGCATCACTGACTGGGCCAGCATTTATTGTCCATTCCAAAATGCCCTTGAGAAGATCGTGGTGAGATGCTTCATTTAGCCTCTGCAATCTACAACGCTGTTAGGGAAGGCATTCCAGGATTTTGACTCAGTGACACTGAAGGAACGGTGATATATTTCCAAGTCTGGTTGGTGAGTGGTTTGGAGGGGAATCTGCAGATGGTGCAGATTCTGCAGCCCTTGTCTTTGAGGTAATTGTGGTTGTGGGTTTAGAATGTAAATTCTTTGGTGAATTTTTGCAGGGCATCTTGCATATACTGTTGCAATGTAGTGATAACAATGGAAGGAGTGGATGCTTGTGAATGTTGTGCCAATCAAGTGGGCTGCTTTGACCTAGATGGTATCAATCTTCTTGATTATTCTTAGAGCTGCACCTATCCAGATAAGTGGGGAGTATTCCATCACACTCCTGACTTGTGCTTTGTAGAAGATGGACAGCATTGGTGAGTCAAGAGGTGAGGTGCTTGCAGCAACATTCCATGCCTCTGATCTTCACTTGTAGCCATTGTATTTATATGAAAAGTCCAGGTGAGTTTCTGGTAATTGATATCTCCCAGGATGTTGATAGTAGTGAATTCAGTAATGAAATGCCATTGAATGTCAGGGCCTGGTGCATGGGTTGACTTTTATTGGAGATAGTCATTGTCTGACATTTGTGTGGTGAGAATGTTACTTGCCAGTTGTCAGACTAAGCTCGGATACGGTCCAGATCTTGTTGCATTTGAACAGGAACTGCTTCATTATCTGAGGGATCGTTAACAGCATTGAACATTGTGCAATCATTGGTGAACATCCCCTACTTCTATGATAGAGGGAAGGTCATTAATGAAGCTGCTGAAGATGTTTGACCTCGGATATTACCCTGAGGAATTCCTGCAGAGATCTCCTGGAGCTGACATGACTGACCTCCAAAAACAACAACTACCTTCCTACATGCCAGGTAGTTTGCCCCCGACATCCATTAGTTAAGTTTTAGTAAGACTCCTTGATATGACATCCAGTCAATTGCAGCTATGATATCAAGGGCTGTCACTCTCATCTCATGCCTGGAATTCAGCTGTTTTGTCTATGGTTGAACCAAGGCTGTAATAAGGTCAGGAGCTGAGTGACTCTGCCGGAAACTAAACTGGGCGTCACTGAGCAGGTTATTGCAGAGCAGCTACTTTTTAATAGCTCTGTTGGGAACACCTTCCATCACTTTACAGATGACCAATAATAGAGTGATGTGACAGCAACTGGTCAGGTAGGATTTGTCTTGAATTTTATTTACAGGACATATCAAGGCAATTTTCCACATTGTTGGTTAGATTTCAGTTTTGTAACTGTACTGGAAGTGCTTGGCTAGGGGAAGATCAAATTCTGGAGCACAAGTCTTCAGTACTATTGCCGGAATGTTGTCAGGACCCACAGCCTTTGCAGAATCCAATGTCTCTAACTGTTTCTTGATGAAGACTGGCATCTGTATTGTTGGGCATCTCAGCAGGTTGCTGAAATGGATCATCCACTTGGCACTACTGGCTGAAGATTTTGGGGAATGCATCAGCTGTATCTTTTGCACTGATGTGCTAGGCTCTTCCATCATTGAGGATGGGGATATTTGTGGAATCTCCTCCTCACGTGAGTTGTCTAATTGTTCACCATCATTCATGACTAGGTGTGGCACGACTGCAGAGTTTTGATATAATCCTTTGGATGTGGGATCGCTTGGCCTCTGTATATCACATGCCACTAATGTTTTTTGTAACTAGTTCTGTTTGGTAGCTTCACCAACTTAATACTTCATTTTTAGATATGTATGGTGCTCCTGTGATACCCTCCTACAGTTTCCATTGAACTGGGGTTGAACCCGTAATCAGATTGTAAGTGCAGGATATATCAGGCCATGGGTTGCAGATTGTGTTTGAGTATATTGTTGTGTTTGCTGCTGTTGATGGCCCGCAATGCCTCATAGATACCCAGATTTGAGTTGCTCAATCTGTTCAAAGTCTGTCCCATTTAGCACAGTGATGGACAGGTCATGGACAGGCGCATCTGTAGCTGTTGGATTGATTAGGATGAGGTCGAGTATGTTTTTCCCTCTTGTTGTTTCCCTCACCAACTGCTGTACACCAAGTCTAGCAGCTATGTCCTTTAGGATCTGACCAGTGAACCTGTGACAATTTGTAAATGTCTCAGGTAATGATCTAGAAATTATAACATTTTGGGTTCTGCTTCTTAATCTGATCGCTACACCTCATTTTGACTGTGTCACACCTCTCTCTTGGTCCTGCCTATGTCAGTGTCACCTATATGGGCTACAATGACTGGATCCTACCCGTCGCATTGCAAGCTCCTGCCTTAGTAAAAATCTCTGATTCTAATACTGGTCAGTTAATGCAGATTTCTTGACTCTTGCTTTTTTGTTCCATAGGAGAAATCCCTTTCTCCACTGACCCTAAAACTTCTACATTCTTTTTAGGTGTCCAGGTTGAATGGCTTCCTGGACCACAGTGCCATGGTCACTCAGTTCATCCGCCTGCAATCTACTTTCATCCAAAAAATACTGAAAGAACCTCAAACCTGTCAGACTATTGGAAAGGGCCCTGCAATTCTGGTCCTTAGCTTCCCTAAACTGCTTCAAATGCAGCCACATTCCCCTTACACTGTTCCTGACCACTGACCAAATCCAAAGTCCTTCTCCTAACAATGTGACCATCTTCTGGTACAAAGCAATGATGTTATCCCATCTGTGATGTGGCAGTGCCTACACTTTGTCTTCCAGCTATTGACTCATCCTAGATTTATGTCCAAATTACTTAAGCCAGAAATATGTACTGCAGTCGTATCATCCATGGATGATCATACTGAAACATTGAAGCTGCCACATTCTGCAAATTTGACACATTAACTGCCCTGCTATCCTTATGCTTTAAATAACTACTTAATTATTTTCATCCAGTACTTTTTCTCAAATTTGTGGATCTCAAGTCACATGTAGACCAAATCACATGAGGATGGCATCTTCCTACCTAAAGGACATTCCTTGAATTTCCTTGAACTGTTGAGATTAATAACTTACCAATAATACTAGCAGACCATCCTTTCCATTTACAGATATATTTTATTAACTTGACCATTTTGAACTTCAGGAATAGAATAGACCTTAACCACTTTCCAGATACCCACCACACAGCTAGGTTCTTCCCCGAACTCACTTGGTTATCGAACTCCCAGATCAAAGTCACACTCAGTGCCTAGTCACACAATGGTAGCTATATTTATATGCATCAGTTGTCGAATAAAAGTTTAAACTTAATTAACTCACTTCAACTGCACTTCGGTAAAGATCTTCAATATCATTGTTTAAGTCTAGATAAAATTTATAATTAACAAATAAATGTAAGTTAAGCACATGCCCACAGCCATTACGTTTCAATATGCTAAACAGATATGCAAATAGAAGAAGAATGAAATAGTTTCTAGAGTATATTTCAGAACTTGAATTGAGGTTGTTTAGGAAGCGAATAATAGGTGCTGGAGAATATCATATCACGTCTTGAGTCATTAAGATAATGAATAATTTTCAGTTTTGTTCCAACTTTTTTGACATATCCCCATATCCCATGATTCCATTAGTTTCTGAGATACTAGTGATCTCAGTCTTGTATACACTCAGCATCACAATGCCCAATGGTAACAATTGCCTTGAATGAAAGAACTCGCTGTCCTGAGACTATGATATTTCCCAATAGCCTCTCTAGACAAGTGGAAATAACTTTCAGGACCGACCTTTCAGGCTGAGGCATGACCTTGTAGAGGTTTATAAAATCATGAGTGGCACAGATAAGGTGAATAGGGTCATAGAGTCATAGACATGTACACCACGGAAACAAACCCTTCAGTCCAACTCATCCATGCCGACTAGATACCCCAACCTAATCTCGTTCCACTTGCCAGCACCTAACCCATATCCCTCCAAACCCCTTCTATTCATTTACCCATCCAGATGCCTTTTACATGTTATAATTTTAATAGTCTACACCACTTCCTCTGGCAGATCATTCCACACACGTACCACCCTCTGTATGAAAACGTTGCCGTTTAAGTCTTTTATATCTGTCAACTCTCACCCTAAAACAATGCCCTCTAGTTCTGGACTCCCCCACTCCAGGGAAAATACTTTGTCTATTTATCCTATCCATGCCCCCCATGACCTTATAAACCTCTGTAAGGTCACCCCTCAGCCTCCGATGCTCCAGGGAAAACAGCCCCAGCCTGTTCAGCCTCTCCCTATAGCTCAATTCCGCCAACCCTGACAACATTCTTGTAAATCATTTTTGAACGCTTTCAAGTTTCACAATATCCTTCCAATAAGAATGAGACTAGAATTTCACGCAATATTCCAAAAGCGGCCTAACCAATGTCCTCTACAGTCACAACATGACTTCCAAACTCCGATATCAATACTCTGACCAATAAAGGAAAGCATACCAAAAGCCTTCTTCACTGTCCAATGTACCTGTGGCTTCACTTTCAATAAGTTCAATGAACCTACACTCCAAGGTCTCTTTGTTCCTCAACACTCCTCAGGATATTACCATTAAGTGTAAAAGTCCTGCTAAGATTTGCTTTCCCAAAATGCAGCACTTCGCATTTCTCTAAATTAAACTCAATCTGCCAATCATCAGCCCATTGACCCATATGATCAAGATCCCATTCTAATATGAGGTAACCTTCTTCGCTGTCCACTACACCTCCAATTTTTGTGTCATGTGCAAATTTACTAACTATACCTCTTACGCTCACATCCAAATCATTTATATAAATGATGAAAAGTAGTGGACCCAGCACTGATCCTTGTGGCACTCTACTGGTCACAGGCCTCCAGTCTGAAAAGCAACCCTCCACCACCATCGTCTGTATTCTACCTTTGAACCGGTTCTATATCCAAATGGCTAGTTCTCCCTGTAGGAAGAAGTGTTCATGCAAGAACAGAATAAATCTAGGAGACAAAATAATTAATGGATGAATATTTTGTTCATTGTACTGCACAAATTAGCAAAAGCTTACATCCGGGAAAAAAAGCTCCCTCTGTTACAGTTAAATTACCAAAGGTGAATGAGCAAGATATTTGAATGATCAATACCTTTTGCATTTCTGGTTTGGGGGGGAATGGGGGTGGTGTAACTTGGGAAGACGTGAGCTAACATTTCAAAAAATGCCAAATTAATTGAATTTTCCTTTGTATATAAGTTTGCTTTTCACCCATTGAAAACTGTTCCATTAAAAGTGTTTTCTTCTTTGGGAAAATAGTATGTCAAGGTTTCTATCAGTTTCCAAAATAGAATGGCAATGGGGTAGAAGTGTAAAGGCAAATAAATCCCTAAGACCTGATCAGGTCCACCCTAGAACTCTGTGGGAAGCTAGGGAAGTGAATGCTGGGCCCCTTGCTGAGGTATTTGTATCATCGATAGTCGCAGGTATGATGCTGGAAGACTGGAGATTGGCTAATGTGGTGCCACCATTTAAGCGAGGTGACAAGGAAAAGCCAGGGAACTACAGACTGTGAGCCTGACATCGGTGGTAGGCAAGTTGTTGGAGGGAATCTTGAGGAATAGGATTTACAAGTATTTGGAAAGGGAAGGACTGATTTGGGATAGTCAACATGGCTTTGTGCATGGGAAATCATGTCTCACAAACTTGATTGAGTTTGTTGAAGAAGTAACAAAGAGGATTGATGAGGCCAGATGTGATCTATATGGACTTCAGCAAGACATTTGACAAGGTTCCCCATGGGAGAATGATTAACAAGGTTAGATCTCATGGAATAGAGGGACAGCTAGCCATTTGGATACAAAACTGGCTCAAAGGAAGAAGACAGAGGGTGGTGGTGGAGGGTTGCTTTCCAGACTGGAGGCCTGTGACCAGTGGAGTGCCACAAAGATCGGTGCTGGGTGCTCTGGTTTTCATCATTTATATAAATGATTTGGATGTGAACATAGGAGGTATAGTTAGTAAGTTTGTAGATGACACCATAATTGGAGGTGTAGTGGACAGCAAAGAAGGTTACAATGGGATCTTGATTAGATGGGCCAGTGGGCTGAGGAGTGACTGATGGAGTTCAATTTAGGTAAATGCAAGGTGCTGCATTTTGGGAAAGCAAATCAGAGCAGGACTGATACACTTAATGATAAGATCCTGGGGAGTGTTGTTGAACAAAAAGACTTTGGAGTGGAGGTTCATAGTTCATTAAAAGTAGAGTCGCAGGTAGATAGGGTAGTGAAGAAGGCATATGGTATGCTTTCCTTTCTTGGTCAGAGCATTGAGTATGGGAGTTGGGAGGTCATGTTGCGGCTGTACAGCACATCGGTTAGGCCACTTTTGGAATATTGCAGGCAATTCTGGTCTCCCTCCTAACGGAAGGATGTTGTGAAATTTGAAAGGGTTCAGAAAAAATTTACAAGCATGTTGCCAGGGTTGGAGGATTTGAGGTATAAGGAGAGGTTGAAAAGGCTAGTGCTGTTTTCCCTGGTGCATCGGAGGCTGAGGGGTGACCTTATAGAGGTTTATAAAATTATGAGGGGCATGGATAGGGTAAATAGGCAAAGTCTTTTCCCTGGGTTCGGGGAGTCCACAACTAGAGGACATAGGTTTAGGGTGAGAGGGGAAAGATATAAAAGGGGCCTAACGGGCGACATTTTCACACAGACGGTGGTGCGTGTATGGAATGAGCTGTCAGAGGAAGTGGTGGAGGCTGGTAAAATTACAACATTTAAAAGGCATCTGGATGGGTATATGAATAGGAAGTGTTTACAAGGATATGGGCCAAGTGCTGGTAAATGGGACTGGAATGGGTTTGGGATGTCTGGTGGACATGGCCGAGTTGGACTGAAAGGTCTGTTTCTCTATGACTCTATGATTCTAAGTGAAAAATAAACAGCAGTTTAATGTTTTATCTCCTATAATTTGCTATGCCTGGATTTTCATAGCTGATGGAATGCTCAGGTAGGGTTAATATGTTCCTCACTTTATTCACAGATCACAAACACAGGCAATCATAGGGAGACAACAGATCAGGAACCAGTTATGATAACTCTCACAATTTTAATAATTCATTCTAATGTTGTTATCAGAGAGGCCATGAGATGATTTGATGCTATCATAGCACAAATACTATTTTCCAAATATACCTTTTCCCACATTAGCTTTATCATTCCACCCCTCCAAAGTCCATTAGCAGATGAATTCTGCAACATGTAAAGTATCTTGCATTGTTGAAGACATTGTTTTAAGGACACTTACCTTTCCTCTTCCTATTTTGTCTTCACAAAGTGAGCCAAGATCAAAGTTTCACCGTTGACCATAATCCTTCACCTGAAAGAATTTAGGGAATGAGTTTAAGGGAAATATATTGGGTGAATTCGGAGGTAAATGTACGTAAGGAGAAATACAGAGGCACAGAAGGAGGAGCAGAGATCCAATAAGCCTGTGAGGCTTTCAGCTGGACAGACAAGGCTGTTTTTCTAGTGCCTACAAATCTGAGTCCTGGTGGATAATATGAAGTAAATATATAACTGCTTCTGGATTCTCAACCCCAAAGAACTGTGAATCATCTGCTTTGGAGCATCTTCAAGACTGGAATTGATAAAAGTTTCGATATTAAGGGAATCAAGGAATATGGAGATCAGGCAGAATTCTGTCTTGAGGTGGACGATCAGCAATAATATAGTGATGGAGGAGGCTCAAGAGACTGAATGGCCTCCTTCTGCACCGATTTCTCATTATTCTGTGCTCTGCAAAGTCAGTGGGAAGTGGGACCATTTCTCACTAATGGCATGAGTTTAATTTAAATGCAACCTCTAATTTTATGATTTGTATCTCTTGCTTTTTGCTGAATATTAATTAACAACCACTATCTTCAGGGGATTGAAACTCCTCAGTGTGCTATTTCGCAGTGTTCGAGTTAATATATTTGCATGGAATTAATGCATTTTTATTTTAGCAAGGGTGTCAACCCATTCACTAGATTGATTTAGGAGCAATGTACTGTGGGCATTGGAGATGCAAACGGAAAACAGAAAATGCTGGCAATTCTCAGCACGTCTTTAGCAGATGCAGAGAGAAAAAAATATGTTGAAATTTATCACACTACAGATGCTGCTAGATTTGATAAGTACCTCCAGTTCTTATAACAATGGATTAATTGCTGGGTTGGTATTGTGATCTTATGAGTTTTACCTGTTGCAGACCATAAAAGAGTTTTATCTATTTTGTTTTTCAGTAAGGGAGGGCTGGTTAGTGCAGTTAGCTAGGGAGCAGGTTTACAATGCAGAGTCATGTTAACAGCATACATTCAATTCTCACACTACCTGAGGTTGCCAAGAAGGACTCTCCTTCTCAATCTCTCCATTGCCTGAGGTGTGGTACTCTCAGATTAGGCCACCAGCAGTTGTCGCCCTCTCTCACTGTCTCTCTAATGAGAGAATGGCCCAGTAAGACAATGATGATGATATCGCTAAATCCTTGAAATCCCAGTTCTGGACAATATTATCCATAACTGTGACATCTCTGTCACTTGTAGACACAAGTGTATAAACTTTACAACTTTGCCTGGTGTGAACACATATCTGGAAATCTCAGTTGTGCTGCGAAAATTGTGTCACAAGTGATTGTGTGCCCAAGTCTCATGCTAGCAGTATGCTTTTGAAAGTGTAATGTTACTTTTAATTGAAATGCCATTTTTTCTGCATTCAGTACAGATCTGGCCTGTTCAATGTTTTACACTGAGGACATCTGTGACTCATTTAAAATAGAAGCCACCTCCTTAGCCTTCATGATGTTGCTCATCTTAAAAGGGCTATTTGGTCTGGTAACATTCATTTATTGTAAAAGAAACTGCACCTTACTTTGCTTTTAATTGTGTCTTAATTGTGGCTAACTGCTTGGAGGTGCTAATATCAACTGGGGACTTCAGCCGTTACCATATTAAAAACAAAAAATTACTCGGTGTCGGGGGGTGGTGGGGGGGGGGGGTGTGGGGGAATGGTGTTGGGTCTTGTGACACACAGTTTATGTTAAATAAATAGATGCAGATTGACACAGTGATAACTGGCATTTGGTACATGGCCATAAAGTTTAGAGGGCTTATAACATATATAAAGATTTGCTCCATTTCTATCCCACACCAACTAGATTTCTGAATTAAGATCAACTTACGATTTACCAGTGCAGCAAGTTCTATTGTTGTCGAATACGATTTCTTCTGCTTTTGCTAGGAGTGCAGCATGAAGAAGATGTTTCCACTAGCAGGAGAGACTAGGACCTGAGGATACAGCTCCAGATTTACAACCTTCAGCCAGAAGGTTGTACATCTGTGGAACCCATTGCCACAGAAGGCTGTGGAGGTCAAATCATTCAGCCTTTTTAAGATGGAGAGCTAGATATGGTTCTTATTTGGTAAAAGGTCAATGGTTATGGGAAGAAGGCAGGAGAATGGGGTTGAGAAACATACCAATCATGATCAAATGGCGGAGCAGATTCGATGGGATGAATGGCCTAATTCTGCTTCAATATCATATTATCTTATCAAGGGCTTCTATCTTGGATCTTTTTAAATACAACTTATGGAGCCTTTACAGTTATTTTAATTTTCATATTCAGCTTTTGAGATATTGCTTACAATTTGGAAGACCCAGACAGAAACTGTATCAACTGGACTTTGTTAATTATAATTTGAGCTCTGGTGGGCGGCACGGTAGCACAGTGGTTAGCACTGCTGCCTCACAGCACCAGAGACCCGGGTTCAATTCCCGACTCAGGCGACTGACTGTGTGGAGTTTGCACATTCTCCCCGTGTCTGCGTGGGTTTCCTCCGGGTGCTCCGGTTTCCTCCCACAGTCACAAAGATGTGCAGGTCAGGTGAATTGGCCATGCTAAATTGCCCGTAGCGTTAGGTTAAAGGGGTAAAATGTAGGGGCATGGGTGGGTTGCGCTTCGGCGGGTCGGTGTGGACTTGTTGGGCCGAAGGGCCTGTTTCCACACTGTGAGTAATCTAATCTAATCCAAGGTCTGCTACTAGAAATACCGTATGACTGGCCTTCTACCAACTCCACTGTGGATCCCAACAGAGATGCTTGGGTCAGTTCATGAAAAGTATTGTTGGGAAGGGTCAATGCATTTGTTCCATCAATAATTTGTGTAATCCAGCTTGGAAGCCTTGAAATATGCAGATTGGGAAAAGGAAGAAGTACCAAACATAAGACCATAACATATAGGAACAGAATTAGGTCATTTGGACCATAGGTTCGCTCTGCCATTCGATCATAGATGATATGTACCTGAAGCCCATTCTCCAGCCTTCTCCTCATAATCCTTGATCCCCTTAATGTCACTCTGCTTCTCAGAGATGGCTATCTACAATCTACAGTGACCAATGACATGGTTAAAATTGCTTGTGACCAGCATTTGTATCCCATAAAATTGGTCACTGCATTTCATATGCAGGGTGCTATGATTACAGACAACTTCAAATGGTCCCGTGAATGTATTTGATTAATGCAGTTGTCCCTTGAGGTGCTTTATTTCACTCACAAGTAGAGTTTGTATACTCAGACAGGAAAAGAAAGGGCACTTACACCGTCCACTTTGGGTGTGGTCTCAGCAATTTTCTATTTCCATTGCATATTTACAATACACATGAGCGTGGAAGACAATGCAGACTATGTTTTGCACAGTGAATGATCCAGTTTGGAAAAGGCCCTTTGGCCCATCAAGTCTACACTGACAAAACTACTCTAAGTCTACACTAATGAAACTGTCCAGATCTTGATTCATAGCCTTGAATGCTTAGTGCTCATTCAAGGTCTTCTTAAAAGTTGCAAGGATTCCTGCTTCTACTAACCTCTCAAGCAGTGCATTCCAGACCCTACCCTCCCCAACAGTTTCTCAATTCCCCTCTAAATCTCATGCCTTTCACCTTAACAGTGAGTACTTTGTTTTAAAGCCTTCAACCAAAGGTAACAACTGATTTCTATTCACCTTGTCATATACCCCTCTATCATGTCTTCTCCCCAACCCATTTCAACACCCTCTCAATCTTCTCTGCTTCATAGTAAACAACCTGAGCTTATCCAGCGCCTTTTCAGAACTGAAATGTTCCATCCCAGCCAACATCCTGGTGAATCTCCTCTACACCCCCTCCCATACAATCTAATCCTTCCTATAACACATTGAACAGAACTGCACACAGTTCTGTAAGATCCAGCATAAGACTGATATATGCCTTCTTAACTCCCTTATTAACCTGTTCTGCCAACTCCAGGGATCCATGGGTCCCTATCCCTGTGCATGAAATTTTCTGGTAGCAATGTTCCATTTAGAGGTGCCAGTGGGCTCCAAAATGCAGTGTGGGCATTCAGAATCTTTTTACAATTGGATTAGTCCTCAGTCAAGATGGAGTTGGCAGAGAGGGCAGCACTCCGGTTCCTGTGTCTGGGGCTTCTCCACTCTCTCTGCTTTGCTTTTCTTCTTTTTTTTTCTCTTATTTTCTAGTTTGATTTTGGTGGAAGGCGGCAGGAAGGTGGCTTTGTCTGGGTTCCGGAGCATGGCGGCAGTGGATGAACCTGGAGCGGGACCTTGGTGTCAGCATCGAGGAGGAGGAGGAGGAGGGATGTTCCGGGCAGCTTCCATGGTGCCGATGGCAGTTCCTCGTGGCCATTGAGACCATGTTGCATGGGGGTTTGCTTCGGCATCTTCAGAGACATGGCGCAGGAATCCATCGGATGGGTCAGAGGGATGGATGGTTGATCTTTGGCGATAAGATTTGATCTTGAAGCAGCCCTTTTTGGAGTCTCATTTCCTGGGATTCCAGCAGCCTGGCATGGCGGACTTGCAGCGGTACTGTCTTTTCCTGAACCCAGGAGCTGTGGATTGAAGTAAAATAGATCGTGTCTTAATTTATTCTTTTTTAAAATTTTCTATGCCTTCTGTTATTAATATAGGTGCAGTGATATGACGGCTTAAACACTTCACACTGTATGCTTTTTTGTGAAAATACAAGTGACAATAATTGACTGTTCTATTCTATTTCTTTCTATTCAGAGATATGCCACCAGGGTGTGGTGAGGCTAGTACATGTCCCATGCCAACGCCCACAGATGTGGATTAGCATTCTGTCACTTCCCAGGAAATGTTCCCTGCGACGTTAGTGCCTGGTGTCTAAGAAGGAGGGCGGAAGAAGCAAGCGATGAGCTGGAGTCACCAAGTTACCATTCTGATTTCCATGCCAAGAATACTTGCTGTCTAATTTTTATCTGATGGTTGGGAGAATGAGAAACTGCATGTTAATTGAGATTAACTAATAATGAGGATATTAATGCAAGCTAATAGACCAGGCAGTTATGATGATCTTATATTGCTGTTGAATACTTGGTTGGAAAATGGGACCTTTTTCTCTCAATATGGATAACCTCCTCATCGCTTACCTCCTGTAATTCTCCTAACTTTCTCAATAATGCTCATCTTCAGTTTCTCAGAAGATTCTGCTCAAAATGTTTTATCTCACACATACTGTGCTGCATGCCATTAGGAGCAAGTTTAATTCTGTTATTTCTCTGGCTACAATCATACTTATTGAATCAGTGCATCTTGGAGTGCCTGTGGAGCCAAGTGTAGATTCTGCCTCCTGGTTTGAGTGATAGTGACATTGGAGTCAAGAAGTGTAGTGCTGGAAAAGCACAGCCAGCCAGGCAGCATCCCAGGAGCAGGAGAATCGGTGGTTCAAGTATAAGGTCTTAGAGTCATAGAGATGTACAGCACGGAAACAGACCCTTCAGTCCAACTCGTCCATGCCGACCAAATATCCCAACCCAATCTAATCCCACCTGTCAGAACCAGCCCATATCCCTCCAAACCCTTCCTATTCATATACCTATTCAGACACCTTTTAAATGTTGCAATTGTACCAGCCTCCACCACTTCCTCTGGCAGCTCATTCCACACACGTACCACTTGGAAACTTGACTCTCCTGCTCCTCGGATGCTGCCTGACCAGCTGTGCTTTGCCAGCGGCACACTTTTTGACTCTGATCTCCAGTATCTGCAGTCCTCACTTTCTTCTCCCTGATCGTGACATTATCCAATATCACAGCATGCATGCACATGGCTACTAATGGAGACCTAAGAATGACAGAATTCATACAACTCTCAAGGCCCTCTCTATAAAGTCTCCAAATTCAGACAATAGATTGAAATGATTTCCCACATAATTCCTGCTTTTACTATAAGAATCCATGCATGAACTACAATATGGCCTCAAAGTAGGGACTCCAACCTCAATACTCTTGACTTTCTCACATGCTGCATCGTAAATTATAATGTTGTAGAATTTAAGCTATAAATGCTGATCTAGACCTACTTCTGCATTGAAAACATAAAAGCAGTTTTGGAAAGATGGCTGTATTGATTGTATCTATGTTGTCATTTTATAGGCAAGTGGAATTAACAAAATCATTACTGCAATGTCAAAAATAATAAGACAAAGGATTTGATAAAACTTAAAGTAAGCAAGTGAAGAGGCTTACATTACCAAAGCAAACTGAATGAATAATGTTCTGGAGTAGCAAAAAAAAAATAGCAAGAGCAATTAAGTCAGAATTGCAGGGAATGGCGCAGCTAGTCTGTATTCAGTTCAGTAATGAAGTGGAAACTGCAGAGCACCAGCAATGCAACTAACAAAGGGTCTTGGAGCTGGGAATGAGCTAATGCTAATGGCAGAAGTCATCTGCTACTGGTAAAGCTTTAGCAATAAGGGAATGAGATTTTTGGATCAACTGTTAATCACTTCTCTGCTAAATTTAAAACACCGAGCAATAGCGCGATAATTAACATTGGCTCTGCACGTGCAGTTTGGCTGGCACTTCCTCCTCTTCCTGTGTTCATTATGCACTTTGGTATATCTTAAATGAGCTTCAGCTCATTCTGAAAACCACCAGGAATCATAACTGAAATTAATAATGGAATGCTATGTGGATGACATATTTAATACCATAATGTCCTCTCATCAAGGTCTCAAGGGGTTGTCAATTAGACTGGCAGTCAGAATTACTGCTGATGTTTAGTACATAGTGAACAACACAGTCTGACAGTAAATAGGTCAATGTTGTAATTACTGTCAAATTTTAGAGCAAAAATCATGGTTATACCACTCTGCCTCAAATGCCAAGAAGAAAATGAGCACTTACTTCAGGTGCTGACAGAGGGAATACTGTCTTACTTGTTAGGCTAGGCATGGCATTGCTGAATAGTTTATCCTGCTACTCAAATGTTTTTATAGCTATACTGCCAACCCTTTAGGATTAGATCTCAGATTTTGACTGCCACATTCTGTAGCTTAAGCATCTAATGAGCCTCCACGTGTTGTGTAATTAAATACATTGGTTAATACCTTAAATTATTCTTAATTGTTTGATACTGTCTCATGGCAATGTTTGAAATGCAGACAAAAGTGATTTCTCAAAACTAATGTTCAAAATGAACTCTTCTAAAATATTTTTAAAAACGGAGTTGATTTCATAGTTCTTCATATTATTCTCATAAGGCAAGTTTATTTCCATTAGGGCATTGAGAACAAAGAATCTCACTGGCAGAGTCTCTCATTTAGTTCTTGCAGCAGAAATTATACGGTTTGCTTTCTGTAGATCTTCCTTCTAAAGTGAATCATTAACTCCACTCTCTTATAATCTCATTCCCCCCACCCCACCCCAGTAAAAGTGTGAAGGTAACCAAAATGATTCTTTTGAGGTCATAGAAACATGTTAAAATCCACAATTTGATTTATTATTTTCTTAACCTCCAATCTAGCTCTTCCATTTGGGTACCTATTGGGATGTTTATATCCTAGAGAATGAGCAAATTGTCACAATGCAAACATTTCTTTCAGAACCTAATCAGTGCTTCTCTGATAGTTGAAATTATATTAGAAATACAGAAAATCTTCTTGTAGGTAATGGAATGAGCTGAAAACTGTTTTTTTCATCTTGGAGACTGGGTTCATACCTAACTCAGAATGATGGAATGGAAGCTACCTGTCTCTTAGTTGTAAAAGTCTCATTTATAGTAAATTGCTTTGTTGTTCTGCATAAGATAAATTTATTTCAGTTATGCAGAGGGATGAGAGGATCTGGGATTATTCACTTTAGTGTTAAGAAGATAAGAGGAGATTTAACGATTCAAAATAGATCACAGAATCCCTACAGTATGAAAGCAGGCCATTTGGCCCATCAAGTCCACTCCAACCCTCTGAAGAGCATCCCACCCCACCCCTAAATATCCCATGGCCAATCCACATAGTCTATCCCCAATTGCCCTTGAAGCTAATGGCATGCTGTACCAGAGGGCAGTTAAGAGTTAAATACATCTCTGAGGATCTAGAGTTGTAGGTAGACTAGATTTCCTTCCTTAAAGGACATCAGTGAAACAAATGACAATTGGTGGTAGATGTCATGGTCACCATTTTTGAGATTAGCTTTCAAATCCAGGTTTATGGAAACATAGACTTATAAAAACTAGGAGCAGGAGTAGACCATTCGGATCTTGAGCTTGCTTTGCCATTCAATATGATCATGGCTGATCCTCTATCCCAATACAGTCCTCCTGCTTTCTTCCCATGTCCCTTGATGTATTTCTTATTTATAATGTATCAGTCCTTTCTTAAATATATTCAATGCATTCTGTGGCAGCACATTGTACACGTTGACCGCCCTCTGAGTGAAGGAACATTTGCTCAACTCAGTCCTAAATACCCTACCCTCTATTCTGGGACTTTGACCCCTTGTCTGGATGCAATTTATGAATTGAATTGATTTGAATTTCCAAGAGCTGCTATTGGTGGGATTTGAACATTAATCTCTGGGCCACTATAGGTGATATTGCCATGTCCACACTATGTTCCAACAGGAAATAAGAGATAAACCATTTGCACTGTTAGGAGCTGACACAATAACAACATCAGGTTGTTGGTTTGCTCACTGAGCTGGTGGGTTTGTTCCCAGATGTTTCATCATCATGCTAATTAACATCATCCGTGAGTCTGTGGTGAAGTGTTGGTGTTCTGTCTCTCTTGCTATTCATGTGTCTTGGTCTGTTGTGGTAGGTGATATCATTTCCGATTCTGTTTCTGTGAGGTTGGTAAATGGGGTCCAAATTGATATGTTTGTTAATAGAATGTTTGATTGCCAGGCCTCTGGGAATTCCCACATGTATCTTTGTTTGGCCTGTCCCAGGGTGCATTGTTCCAGTTGAACTGGTTTCCCTCTTCATCTGTGTGTATGGATACCAGTGATGGTTGCTCGTGCCTTTTGGTGGCTAGTTGGTGCTCATGTATCCTGGTAGCTATTTCCTGCTGGCTTGTGCATTGTAATGTTTGTTGCAGTTCTTGTAGGGTATTTTGTATATTATGCTCACTCTGCTCACTGTGGGTATGGGATTCTTTAAATTCGTCAGTAGTTGTTTTAGCCAGAGTAGTCTAGTGTTCATCTCTGAAATGTTTTTGATGTATGATAGGGTGACTGGAGTCTGTGGGTGTGTTGTGCCTTCCTGTTTCAGCCCATTGTGCAGGAATCGGTGTACTGTGCTTATTGGGTAATCATTGTTCCTGAATACATTGGATAGGTATTTCACCTCAGCTTCTCGTAGTTCTTGATTGCTGCAGTGTGTTGTGGCTCACTTAAATAGTGTCCTGATGAGCCCAGCTCTTTGTCCTCCACTGAGTTTTTCATTGCCTGCAAGGTCACTTTTTGCTCAGTGTTCAAGGTAACGATATCTTCGCCAATCACTCCTCCATTGCCCCCGCCCCCCCAGCCAATTCAACCCCCTATCCCTCAAACTTTTAACTTCTTAAGCTTACCCAGAGGGAATGGAGAATGGAGGAAGCGAGGCCGAGACCAGGCTGGCCTGAGATGTGGGTTCTGGAGCTGAGTCACAGGCTGGACCCCAGTGTGGGAGGTGAGTCTGAGCCCAGGCCAGCCCAGGAGATGAGTCCCAGAGGCGGGTCCTGGGCTGGAGGTCAGTGTGAGGAGGCAGTGAAGCCTTGAGTTCTGAAGCCTGGTGGGCATGAACTAAATGAAAAGGACAATGATTTGAGTACTTATTAAAGCAACATTTTATTTTTATACTGCACTTTGAGTAATTCAAGTACTTTTTAAAACACTTTGTATTCCTATGCTAGACTATTTTTTCACTCTTTCAATTCTGTTACAAATATCTAAGCATCTGTACAGAGGCACCCTGTACCTAAGATGGCGCCAAAGTGGCAACATTGCAACCCTTTCACTGCACTCATTCACTGCACATGACAATAACACCAATTCTAATTCCAATTCCATTGGTCACCTGGAACTGCCAAACTAAAAATGGCATTTCAGGCAATGGAGGGCGAATGAAGGCGTGGCTGGGGGGGGGGGGTTGGTGATGTGGGGCAAATGTGAGGTATGTGTTTACCATGAGGTTGGGGCTGAGTTGCTGGGGTTGGGAATGTTCAGGAGCTGCTGTGTGCAGCTGTACATACCCAAATGTCACTCCCAGAATGCAGCAATTTGAAGCCCAACATTGAAAGCTCCACAAACTGTTCACTGACTCTGACCTCTCCAGAACGGTTTCTTAATATCACAGCCAACAGCATGGATGCACTTCAATTGTTCCAATCCAGGAGCATGTCCAAGCTTACATTTTCACTCTAATTGCACCACTTATTGATTTTCTGGCCTGTCCTTCGTAAATTGAAGCCCCACAATAACTACATTTGTACATGCTTCTACCTTTTCCGAAATAAAAGTTCAATTTCTCCAGTTCTAAGCTGATGGCTGTATCTGATTCTCATAATTGGTTTCTTCTCTTCATACAATCCCCACAGCCTCCAATAATTGACTTGATGGGTTAATCTCAACTTCTAATCAAGTTCTCTTTCACACAAAATGTTCCAACTTCCTCCCAGTTTCTCTTTGCTGTGTAGTAACATCTATCCTGCAATTCACAATTTCCCTATCCCTGGGACCAGCTTATAAATGATTTGGCCTGCAGCAAAATTTGCATCTAATGATGCATCTGAGATGATCCAGGAAATTTGAGTGCACTTTACCATTCAGGCTGAATTAGAATTTCTCAACCTTTAAGACATCAATTACATCAGAACAGAAAGACCGTCAGATTATAAGCAAGTGGAAAAGACTATTTAGCCCGTTACGTCTGATCTGCTAAGATCATGACTGAACTACCTTAACTCCATGTTCCCAAACTATCTCCATTTCCCTCGATTCCCTCAGCAACCAATAATCCAAGCTTCCACAGCTCTCTGGATTGTGAAGAATTCCTTAACCTTTTGAGATCCAAAATTGATCTTTATTTTAGAACTATGGAAAATGATCAATATGAAATAAAAAAAGAAAGAACTGCAGGTACTGTAAATCTGAAACAAAACTAGAAATTGCTGGAAAAGCTCAGCAGGTCTGGCAGCATCTGTGGAGAGAAATCAGAGTTAACGTTTTGAGTCGAGTGACTCTTCCTCAGAGATGGGGTTCTTTAAAGTGGAGCACAGGTAGACAGAAGGGTGAAGAAGGCTTTTGGCATGCTTACCGTCATTGGTCAGTGCATCGAGCATAGGAGTTGGGAGGTCAGGCTGTGGCTATACGGGACATTGGTTAGGCCACTTTTAGAATAGTACATTCAATTCTGGTCTCTCTGCTGAAGGAAAAATGTTGCTAAACTTGAAAGGGTTCAGAAAAGATTTACAAGAATGATGCCAGGTAGGAAGGAAAGGGATATTTGCAGCCTATTGATTCTATTGTCCTTCTAGGTGAGAGAAGTCTCAACCTTAGACAGTGCTATCAGACCCTTGGTGCAGTTATATAATCATAGAGTTATACAGCATGGAAACAAACACTTCAGTCCAACTCGTTCACACCAACCAAATAGCCTAAACTAATCTAATCCCATTTTCCAGCATCTGGCCCATTTCCCTTTAAATCCTCCCTATTTATATATCCATCTAGATGTCTTTTAAATGTTGTAATTTGTACCAGCTTTCGCCATCTTTTCTGGCAGCTTATTCCATATATGCATCACCCTCTGCATGAAAAAATTATCCGTCAGGTCCCTTTTAAAGTTTCCCCCATTCACCTTCAACTTATGCCCTCTCATTTCAGATTCCCTACACTGGGAAAAAGACCTTGGTGATTCACATTATCCATGCCCCTCGTGATTTTATAAACCTCTATAGGGTCACCTCTGAGTTTCCAATTCTCCAGGGAAAATAGCCCCAGCCTATTCTGCCTCTTCCTGCAACTTGAAACTGCCCACCCTGGCATCATTCTCGTAAATCTTTTCTGAACCCTTTCACGTTTAACATTATCTTTCCTATAGCTGGGAGACCAGAATTGAATGTATTATTCTAGAAGTGGCCTAACCAGTGTCCTGTACAGCCACAACATGACCTCCCAACTCCTATACTCAAAGCACTGACCAATGAAGGCACGCGTGCCAAAAGCCTTCTTCACCATCCTGTCTATCTGTACTCCACTTTCAAGAAACTATGAACCTGCACCCCTTGGTCCCTTTGTTTGGCGGAGATCCCTAGGGCCCTAACATTAAGTGTATAAGTCCTGCTTTGGTTTGCCGTACCAAAATGAAACACCTTGCATTTATCTAAATTAAGTTCTATCTGCCACTCCTTGGTCACTTGGCTCACCTGATCAAGGTCCCATTGTGCTCTGAGATGACCTTCTTGGCTGTCCACTACGTCACTCATTTTGGCATCATCTGCAAACTTACCAACTATGCCTCTTATATTCACATCCAAAACACTTTTATAAATGAAGAAAAGTTCATTTTATAGATGCTACACATTTCTGTCACTGTGCATTAGTGGTGAATGAGTGAATGCTGATGATGCTGGATGGTTTCCTAATCAGGCAAGATGCTTTTACCTGGATAGCATTGAGTTTTTTGAGTGTTGTTGGCACTGCACTCATCTAGGCAAGTGGAGAGTATACCATCACTCACCTAGCTTGTACCTTGTAGATGATGGAGATGATGAGGGGAGTCAGAAAAGCAAGGAAGATTTGGTGGGCATTTGTCAGACTTTTTTGGATTTAAGTGGAGTACTGTGTCAAGTTCTGGACAGTGAGCACTTTAAACAGGAGGCAGAAAAGATTTCCAAGAATGGTTTCAGGAGTCAGGAATTTCAGTTACAGCAACAGATTAAAGAGTAAAGTTGATAAAGTAAAGTAAAAATAAAGTTGAAAGGAGATTTGGTAGAGTTGTGCAAAACATCATGTGATGGAGCCAAGTTCGGTTGAGGCATTCAAAAAGCCATTGGATAGATTTTTTGTGACAATAATGCTGTGCAGCAATAGGGGGAAAAGACAGGTGATTGACACTAGATAATACAGCAGACTAGATATTGAAGCCGGTGCAGGCATGATGGGCTGAATGGCCTCTTTCTGCACAGTAACAATTCTACGATGTTGCATACACCAGACAGAGAGTGCTCCTCTTTACAGAATATGTGCACTAAAGGATACCAAATAACAACATGAGGATAAACCAATTTACCCAGTGAGTAACTACAACTTGGAATGCACTGCATGAGAGTGTAGTGGAGGCAGATTGAAGTGTGGCTGTCAAAAGAGATTAGGACAAGCACCTGAGGAGAAAGAGATTGTGGGGAAAGTGAATGGGAATGTAAGTAGCTGCGTTTTTCTTCCAGAAAGTTAGCATCGATGTCATGGGCTGAATTACTTCCTTCATACTGTAACCATTTCATAATTTTATTAATACAGACAATTGGATCTGAGGTGTCATCTTTTCGTTGCACTTTATCATATAATCAAAAATCTCCGGGGTGTCCTAATTTCAGCATTTGCCAGTGAAAATTATTCATGCTGACTCTAGCTCTTTAGTATAAACAATATCATGGTTGCCAACTAAATATACATGAAGATAATGCCTCTCCAAGCGATTGTGTCTGCCTTTATGCATTGAAGTCTTCTGAAAAATCACCTCATATATTCATAGACATATTTGAGAAATCTTTTTCAAAAATATTTTACTTTTGATGTTTCATGCAATTCATTTCAAACAGTTTGCTCACTAGAAAGTTACCTTGTTCAACATATTTGATTCATTTCATTCAATCACAACCAGAATTCAACCAGAGGAAAAGACGAATGCTTTATATTCAGCACCTTATATTGAATAAGGTGCATTGCCAAGTTTTTGAATACAAAATGGATTTTTTTTTTGCTGAACAGCAATGTAACATTACTCTGTAATAATCATCAGAACTTTAAATACATTAGAATATACCTGAAATACACATTGTGTCTAATGTTATGACTGAGGATTACACTGCCTCTTTATAGTCCACCACTCTATGCATCACAATATGAATGCAATCATTTTACCTGGTCCTGATATGACCAATTGTAGCTTTCTCTACATTAAGAAATTTAAAACTCTATCACAGAGTCACAGACTCATAGAAAGATATATCGCAGAAACAGAGCTTTCAGTCCAACTTGTCTGCATTGACCAGATATCCTATACTGATCTGGTCTCATTTGCCAGCATTTGGCCCATAGCCTTCTACACCTTTCCTATTCATGTAACCATCCAGATGCCTTTTGAATGTTGTAATTGTACCAGCTTCCACCACTTCCTGTGGCAGCTTCCACCACTTCCTGTGGCAGCTCATTCCAGACACGCACCACCCTCTGCAGACATGCACCACCCTCCTTAAGTCCCTTTTAAATCTCTCCCCTCTCACTTTAAACCTATGCCCTTTAGTTTTGGAATCTCTATCAACTGAGTTTCTTTTGTGATAAAGTAATAGCTTTTTGTTTACAAAATAAAATGTATTCAATAACATTACAGCACTTAATTTGTTATATGATACCATAGATATTTATCCTTTAAATAATGTGAAGCACACATAAAAATAAACACACCCGCTGTGTAATGGGAAAACATTGATTTCTCTTTGCAAAGTTCCATGTTAGGGAAAGAAAAAAAAAACCTTTAGCCAAAAAACTCCTGGTCTTGAAGAAAGCAAAATAGATGCAGTGTAGAATGTTCAAATGGCTGTGGGTCTGACATTCTGATACACAAAAATCAATGTAAGTAAAGAAACAGCAGCCTAGTGGCAATATCAAAGATTGAATAATCCAGAGGTGAAGTTTAATACTTTGGATACATATGTTTAAATCCCATTCTGGCATCTAGTAAAATTTGAATTCAAGTAATAAGTCTGGTATCAAAGCTAGTCTAATGACAGCTACATCTGGTTATGAAAAAAATTGGTTCATTAATGTACATCAAGAATGAAATATGCTAGTCTTACCCTGTCTAACCTAAATGTGCCTTCAGATCACAGCAGAGTGCTTGACACCTAATAGTAGGAGGTGATGGCTCTGTGGTATTATTGTTGAACTGTTAATCCATTGAGTCTGGGAATCTGGATTCAAATCCTGCCATAGCAGACAGTGAAATTTGAATTCAATAAAAATCTAAAATTAAGAGTCTATTGATGACCTTTGAACCATTTGTTTCAGGAATGAAACTGCCATCATTAATTGGTCGGACACACATCAATTTGGTTGAGTCTTAACTGCCTTCTGAGATGGGCTGACCTAGCAAGAGATGCCTTCATCCTATGAATGAATAAAAATGTACCTGTGAAATCTTTGCCACTGTAGCTTGGATACAATACACAGATCCCTTTAGATGCCTTGAAGAGTACAAACAGGGTTCAGACTGGACCTGCTGCGAGAGTGTTTTCAGAAACAGGAGAGCTGGGTTAGGAAGCCCTTTTCTTTCTCTGAGCTGGCCACCAACCGGAAAACCCAAGCAATCACCGAAGTAGAAGCTACAACCTGACAGTTGTAAACCCAGGCAGTGGTGTGAAGCAAACAGAGTTATCACAAGGTATGTGTCTACCATGAAATACCCTGTTAAATAAAATGGACCTTGCCTTTTTATTGACCTCTTTAAAAAGTCTGGGTATCCACAATCCTTTAAGCACAAATATGGAATATGAAGCCACTGTAACAATAGACATAGATGTGAGTTTAGGATATGATATCATTGTATATGATTGAATTTGTTATTTCTATTTACTTGGTGCATTCCTAATCGTTCTTCATTACCAGGTTTCTTTAGGATTTTCAGTGTCAAGTACAGTTTAGCTCATATTGAAGTTTGTTTCTTTTTTACTGAAATTATTCTGTCATTAATGACTGTTATACACTGTGAGTCACATCTGTCAATTAGAGTACCTGCCCATTATTCCTAGTCCGTGACTCCCACTAGTCAATCAATTTCCTAACCAGATCCAGAATTTTCCTTCAACTCCATGACTTTGATTTCACCTGTAGGTGAAAAATGTGTTGCTGGAAAAGCGCAGCAGGTCAGGCAGCATCCAAGGAGCAGGAGAATAAGCCTACTTGCGGAACGTTTCAGAGAACACCTCTGGGACACCTGCACCAACCAACCCAACCGCCCCGTGGCTGAACACTTTAACCCCCCCTCCCACTCCGCCAAGGGCAGGCAGGTCCTTGGCCTCCTCCATCGCCAGACCATGGCAACACGACACCTGGAGGAAGAGCGCCTTATCTTTCGCCTAGGAATCCTCCAACCACAAGGGATGAATGCAGATTTCTCTAGCTTCCTCATTTCCCCTCCCCCTACCTTATCTCAGTCCCAACCCTTGGACTCAGCACCGCCTTCTTGACCTGCAATCTTCTTCCCGACCTCTCCGCCTCCACCCCTCTCCGGCCTATCACCTTCACCTTAACCTCCTTCCACCAACGCCCCTCCCCCAAGTCCCTCCTCCCTACCTTTTATCTTAGCCTGCTTGGCACACCTTCCTCATTCCTGAAGAAGGTCTTATGCCCGAAACGTCGATTCACCTGCTCCTTGGCTGCTGCCTGACCTGCTGCACTTTTCTAGCAACACATTTTTCAGCTCTGATCTCCAGTATCTGCAGTCCTCTCTTTCTCCTAGTTGATTTTCACCTGTAGCTGTCTAATAAGGGACTTTATGTAGACTACCGGAAGATACTTGATAAATCAGTTCCTTAAATATTACTAGTCATAACTTATTCAATCAGATATGCCCTACATTGATAGATAGAGTTGAATGAATATGTAGATGCATCTCTGAGGTGTGCCATGATGTAACTCCAAACTCAGGAGTTATGTGATAGGACTCGGCTAAAAGGTTGGAACTAGTGCAGCTCAATATAATGAGATCTGCTGCATTATTGTCATGTGTATATATTGTTATTAAACACTGATTAAAAGATACCTGGAAGTCTGTTGAGTTTGCATGAAGATAATAAGAAACCACATAAAAATAAACCATCTGCAAATCTATGCGAGCTGTCTCTAATCAGTTGAATATTTGTAAAGTCATCCAATCTTTACTGATAGCCTCTAGTCTGTTCCTGGCAGTAGATGTTAGATTGCTTGGTCTATATTCATTTCTCTCTCAGATTTCTGAAATAATAAAGTGCAATACACAATTTCTCAATCAAAATGAATGGTTGAGGAATCCAGAGAAATCCGGTGGATAATAGTTAGGGTGATCGTGATGTTCTCACCTACTCCCTTAAATCCCAGACTAATTGAGAATATGGGTCCTCATAAAATATTTAGTTGTTTCGAGTCTAATGGCAGCAATTTCTTTCACTTCTATCTGTTTAGACCAGGTCTTTTGACTCCATCGGAGTATCATCTTGCAATGTATTCAGTGAAATTCTCTACTGCTGATATTTCATTTACCAGTCAAAAATAGATTCTATGCGTCTTTGTGTTGCTCTTCTAATAACCAAATCTTTGGGGTTAGCCTTACGTGTCAAATGATGGACTATCTTAACATTCTCTCCTATTTTAAAGACTCTTTGATTTGAATGGTTCCATCAGATGTCAGAAGTCTCAGCATGATAAATGTATTCAAGCTTTCCCACCAGAGAAGACTGCAGTAACTAGGTGGAGTGCAAGAGGTAAGAGTGCCAATATATACAATGTGGTAACATGCAAGGATCATTTTAATCTAATCCACTGGCCACAATCAGAATAAACTTTACTCCCATGCAAGTTTATTTTCCATTAAAATTAATAGAAAGCAAAATCAGGGAATCTGTCGAGTGGAAGTGTGGGCTAATTTGACCACTCCAGTCCTAGATTGGTTAAAATGAGTCTCCCAATCATCTCCCTAGCTTCTTTAGTAGAATACTCCACAGATTTGCTTTCCCTATGGTGGAGTTTATATTTGCAGGTCTGTAACTTGTCGTCGACCTGTTTCCATAATGAGAGGCAATTTCAGGTTTTCCTGTCACAGAAACCCTTTCCAGGGCCGTGGTGAAAAGTTAATGCCCATTAATATGCTTTGGAGTGAGGTTACAGAATTATTTCTTGACACAAAATCACAATGTGCTCTTCAGTTATACTTTCACTGCAGAGTTCAGGTGAGTTAACATTTATAAAAATGTCACAAGTTGAGAGAGAAAGAGTGGCAGTGTGTCTGTACTAGAGTTGCATCAAGGTCTTTTCAGGGACCTGCAGAGCAGTGTACAGTCAAAAGATGTCCTTGGATAACATTGCATTTTAATAGCTGGCTCTTTAATGTGGAAATACCTACATCCTTTTTCAGATAAACCTCCACTCCTGAGTTATGCATCTTATTTATGCCATGTGAATGACTCTGTATTAATAAAACATGTTTAAGACTATTTGAGATAACAGTGCTGCTGCTTACCAGTGTTGGAGATGCAGGCAGTGATGCATGATAATACGGGTCAGATGTCAGATAATTCATTTTGAGTAAAGCCACCTTGATCGCAGTCAGTTGTTTCTGTACAAGTCCTCAACATTTGAGGGTAACGAGGAAGCCACAAATGGAGTCATAAACAATAAGAAAATTGACTGTGTTAGAGAGGGGGAAAAAGGCATGAGAATGAAATCTGGGTATGACATTGCTGTGAAAACTTGAGTCCAAGGACATTCCAATGAAAGCCTTTTAAAAATTAAAGACATTATAAAGAGACGGAATGAAGGCTGCAGAGCTTTGCACTTTGTGAAAAGGGCAGCAAATAGCTGCCAATGAATTCTGACACTATGGCTGTCAAAGTTAGTATTCTTGGGGGAAGATGTATGAACAAGATCGCATCACGTTTATGTTACTCACTTAGAAATTGAAATTAAACTTCGCCATCGTAATCTTAAGACTTGAATTCATTTTGAAATGCTGCAATGAGCAGAGGTGACCATGAAACTGTGGGATCATCACATTCACTAATGTGCTTTAGGGAATCTATCCTTACCTACTTTGATTTATATGTGACTCAGTCCCAGACAAATGTAATCAAACCTGAATTGGTTTAGCAAGCCATTCCATTGTATTAAAACACACTATTTTCTCAAGGGCAGCTGGAGAAGGACAATAAATCCTAGACATGCTCCTCACAACTACATTTGAAATGCATTAAAAACATTGTTGTTGCATAACATTGAAAGGCAACAACAACATTAAATTCAGGGTGGTGGAAAGGGGAGGAGGAATGCTTCTATGTCAACTACCTATGTCAGGTGGAGCGTTTGCAGGAGATACTCAATGAACAAGCAAGTTAATAGAATTGCCATCTAAGCCTTGTTGTGCATTGGTAATGTCCCAAATCCTGGACGAAGAGGCCCAGGTTCACGTTCCACCAGCACAAAAGGTATGCAAATAACACCTCTGAATGGGTTGATTAGAAAAAAGGAACCAAATCGTAGCTGCCAAAATCTTCTGGCTCGGGCCATATCATAGATGTCAATCTGCCAAGATAGATGGGCTGGTATTCTTGTTCCTTGTTGTGTACCATGTCACTACTATTACACCAAGCTCAGCTTCTGCCACCTATACCTTTTTTAACTGGGATTTATACCAATCTTTTACAGAAATTATCTTGGGAAAATGGAAATAGCTATATGGAAGCTCTATTCCCTCAATATCAAAAGAACATGTCAACATAATGTTCAAACTCTATGATTCTCTGGTAATAACTTACTAAATTCCTGCCTTATCTACTTTAACATTTTATGCCAAATAGTATTGATTCATGCAAGTACAAAGCAGTAAACATTGCCAATGACTAGAACATTAACTCATTATTACACTGATATCACCTATTATACTTAGAAGTTCAACTTTTGCAAGCCTTATGGCAGTGTCTGTAGATTAAATGATTTTGGGTTCTGAACATGCAGGGCTCAAATATTGTGTCACATTTCCATTTTGTCACTGGAAAATTACATAGATTTATTTAATTTGAATACATAAGTTTTCAACATCATCAGGTCCCATGTAAACTTTCCTGTCTCTGGCTGATTCTGCAATCTTCCATTGGATAGCATGGGAATGTTGAAGGTTGAATGGCCTCCTTCTGGTCAATAAGTTTCTACGATTGCACAGCTCATTCATTTAAAATAGGTTTATTCAGAATTCTGGAGTTTATCTTGCTTCAGTTGGTTAATAGCACACTTATTAATATAACTTGTTTGCTAATTTTTTCTAGCTTTTTTCAGAATTTTGAAATTTCTTTTACAGAATACTGATGTTTTCCTTCTTGCTTCTTGACTTCCACTGCTAGTTAAATATCATCACAAAAGGATGAGAATGCCAAAGCTCCTAAACCAATGAGAAATGGAGAATTGTCTTTGCTTATGACCTAGAGGTTAAGAAGCATTTAACTTTTGGCTTTCATTTTCAAAGGAAATTAGTGTGTTTTGACAAGAAACTGACATTTTGAATCATTTATTCTTTAAATATCTCATGCAATGCAATTTCCAACAAAATTAGCATTTATTATTAAAGGCACAATGTGTGTAATGAAATTATAATTCCCAAAAAGCACTATTGGAGAGAGACAATAATCATTCCATTCATGAAAAAATTGCACAACAATTAGATCATTTTGAATACTTCACCAGAGAATTGTGATTAAACATAAAGCTCTGCAGTTTTAAATTATCCATTAAAGTTCAATTAAGTTGTCAAATGTATGCAGAAGAATATTCAGTATAGATTAAAAATCTGCCAACTAAAAGCAGAAGTCAATGAATGCAACAAAATGGAACCTTTTAATATTTCTCTGTGCTTGTTCTGACTCTGTTGCAGCAATCATTATAAACTCAAAATGCTGGAAGTATAAATGGAATAGTTGGCTGCCTGTTACAGAACTGCACAAGATATTAATGATCAAAGCATTCAGAGAATTGCATTCTTTTATCATGTTGTTTCCTGAGCACTGACGTATTGTTTAGTTTAATCTAGTTCAGAGCTGTACTAATCTACACCATGGCCTTATATGAGCTCTAACAGATATCTGCAGGCAGATAGCAACAATTTGTTAAACAAAATCAAGCATAACGTGTGTACAATCATTTTAACGTTTGGTTTGTTTTATGGTTCAGAACTTTTTAAAAAAGTTTCTAATGTCTATTCTTATGGATTCCAAACCATGAACAAAGACAATCATAGTAATGTCTTCATTTAATTGTTAGTGTCAGCTTAATCAGGCTAGATGATGGTATTCAAGAATCCCACTATCTTTCTACCTCCATTGAAATTAAGTTTTTGGTGGGAATCCCAAACGTGACCTTCTTGCCCTGCCACCAATTGAGGCCCTTGAGTAGTCAGTTTTGATCAACCTGTGACAATTCTGGGTAACATTTTATGGTCTAGCACTGCCCCTTTTGGGCTGTCCTGTTCTATTATTGACATGGGCGATCTTGCAGAAAATTAAAAAAACACTTAAGGGCTTTGGTATTCAATCATCTTAGCTCCTAGTGAGACAAATAAAATGCACTCCACCTGACTGGTAAGCCAGAGTGGGCTGCTTGTCAGTTAAGGAGTTGGTTGTCCTGGATCAGCACTAACTTTTACACGATTGAAGCCATGAAAATAATGCCAGGTAGTTAACTTCCTCACCTTAGTTCTGATGCTCCTCTCACAATCTCACTCCTACATTCTGATGCAGAAGCTCTGACCTTGTCCATGACATTACCAAGTGCAAGAGCTGCCAGCCTCTGACTGGTTGGGTGTAACTTAATGTATTACAAATTACTTAATACATCACATCTAAGATGCATGATTGACTCTCATGAGATATCAGGCTCAGCTTAAGAGTATTAACTCAGATTGTAGCTAACAAAACATTCTCACAAGCACAGAGCTCGCACAACTCTCTAAAAACTCTGGTAAACTTCTCCCAGCAAGACCTGTTTATATCATGATGCACTAAGTCTAACTGCACTGTACCAGTGAACCATTCAGATTCTAACTACCTTATATAACAATTGTGAGTTGCCTTTTTGACTCATGGTAGTACAGTGGTTAGTACTGCTGCCTCACAGCGCCAGGGACCCGGGTTCAATTCCTGCCTTGGGCAACTGTCTCTGTGGAGTTTGCACGTTCTCGCCATGTCTGCGTGGATTTCCTCCCACAGTCCAAAGGTATGCAGGTTAGGTGAATTGGCCATGCTAAATTGCCTGTAGTGTTGGGGGCATTAGTCAAGGGTGAATGTAGGGGAATGGCTCTGGGTGCGTTGCTCTTCAGAGGGTCAGTGTGGACTTGTTGGGTGGAAGGGCCTGCTTCCACACTATAGGGAATCTAATCTAATCTCATAAATGTCAGGTCATCAAGTCTTCAGCCTTTATCCCCTTCATTCCACTCCATTCACTTTCTTACTCCCCATGGCCTCGCCCTCCCTCCCCCCCCCCCCCCCCCCCACCCCCCATATCCTCACACTCCTGCATGTTTGTTCATGCCCCTATGTTTCCTCCATGACCCCTCCCATCCGCTCTTCAACAGCCCAACCTTTAATCCTCCATAGCCAGTCACACAGCAGCTAATCTGAGTAGACCTCAGGGTGTCTTCCAAATGCACATTAAAATATACATTCTATTAATCAATCAGAGCTGTCACCATACCAAAAAAAAGTTATAAAAGATGTAATTTCCTCAAGTTGTCAATCTTCTGACCTGTCTCCAGAAAAAACTGTGGGAGAGGTGGGAGTGTATATTAGATTTCCAACTCCCGCAGTTGAGCTGACATAGGCAGGAGCACTGTGAGCAAGCAGGCCATCCTACACCTTTATCTTGTGCTTATAAAAATGGCTAGAAACAGAAATCCCAAAACCGGGTCTCACATGTCACTTTTAAGTGGCAAAAATCTAGACCATGGTGTACAACAAACAATTACTTCCACTAGAAATGCAATTCAACATTGGCATTTTGTGAATTAAACTGCAGGTAAAGTGCAGAAAAAGTGCACTACAGTCAGGTTTTAAGTGACAGATTTATGCCTTTTCGAGAGCACAAAATGAGCATTAAAGGCAGAGCATTTGCTTCTTAAGTGCTGCAGTTATGTTGATGCATTTCCCAATTTTCAGATAAAATTCATATTTGATGTGGCTGACTGATGTTATAAGCAGGAAAGTAAACTTCAAAGAATCATAGAGTTGCTTTATGAAGGATGTTCATAAATTGGAGACGGTTCAAAAAGGTTTTATCAGAATGTTGCCAGGAATGGAGGGTTTGACTGATAAAATAAAGGGATGGCATGGTAGCTCAGTGGTCAGTGGTCACTACTGCCTCACAGTGCCAGGGGCCCAGGTTCGATTCCAGCCTCGGGCATCTGTCTGTGTAGAGTTTTCACATTCTCCCTGTGTCTCTGTGGGTTTTCTCCAGGTGCCTGGTTTCCTCCCACAGTCTAAAGATGTACAAGTCAGATGAAGTGGTTGTGCTAAATTGCCCGCAGTGTTAGGTGTATTATTCAGAGGGTTGCTCTTTGCGGGGTCGGTGTTGACTTGTAGGGCCAGAGGGCCTGTTTCCACAGTGTAGGGAATCTAATCTAAAATTAGGCTTGATAGAGAAGTACAGTGTGGAAACAGATTTGTCCATGCCAACCAGATATGGTTGGCGGCACGGTGGCACAGTGGTTAGCACTGCTGCCTCACAGCGCCAGAGATCCGGGTTCAATTCCCGCCTCAGGCGACTGACTGTGTGGAGTTTGCACGTTCTCCCCGTGTCTGCGTGGGTTTCCTCCGGGTGCTCCGGTTTCCTCCCACAGTCCAAAGATGTGCAGGGTCAGGTGAATTGGCCAAACTAAATTGCCCATAGTGTTAGGTAAGGGGTAAATGTAGGGGTATGGGTGGGTTTCGCTTCGGCGGGTCGGTGTGGACTTGTTGGGCCGAAGGGCCTGTTTCCACACTGTAATCTAATCTAATCTAATATCCTAAATTAATCTACCCTTATTTGCCAGCATTTGGACCATATCCCTCTAAACCCTCCCTATTCCTATACCCATCCAGAAGCCTTTTAAATGTTGTAATCGTACCAGCCTCCACCACTTCCTCTAGCAGCTCATTCCATATACACACCACCCTCTGCATGAAAATGTTGCCCCTTAGATCCCTTTTAAACCTTTTCCCCTCTCAAGTTAAACCTATGTCCTCCAGTTTTGAATTCCCCAACCCTGGGAAAAAAGAACTTGTCTATTTATCCTATCCACGCCCCTCATGATTTTATAAACCTCTATAAGGTCACCTTTCAGCCTCAGAAGCTCCAGGGAAAATAACTCCAGCTTATTCATCCTCTCCAAATAGCACAAAACAGCCAATCCTGGCAACATCCTTGTAAATCTTTGCTGAACCCTGTCAAGTTTAACAAAATCTTTCCTGTAGCAAGGAGACCAGAACTGAATGCACCATTCCAAAAATGGCCTCACCAATATGTAGGAGCAAATTACTGCAGATACTGGAATCTGTGCTGATAACAACCAATGCTGGTGATTACAGCATTTAACATTTCAAAAAAGTGCCATCTAGACTTGAAATGTTAGTTTGCTCTCTCTATGGATGCTGTCTAACCACTGTGATCTCCAGCATTGGTTGTTTTCGGCTTTCTTCACTACCCTGTCTACCTGGTACTCCACCTTTAAGGAACTAGGAACCTGCACCTCAAGGTCTCTTTGTTCGGTAACTCTCCCCAGGGTCCTACCATTAAGTGCTATCTGCATTTCCCATAAGTCAGATGTTGTTTTGAACCCAGTTTCCACTTCTCTTTATCAACGTGGATTTCAACTTTCCACAGAGACATCACCCAGCTCCTTTACTTGGTGTGGAATTATATATGTTGTGATATCAATCGCTATGGTTTGAATACTTTGCTCCGCTGACCTCTTTTCTTGAGCTTAATGCAATCTCCAACATAAACTGTTCATAATCATTACTTGATTCACCATCCCTCCTACCCCAAAGGTTTCTCTTTATTTATTCATTCATATATACAAGTATATCTACCAATACCCATACCCTTCCAAGTCTGTGGAAATTATTCTCCAATTTGTAATTGACATGTTGACACGGTCTTGATTAGTTGTGACTGACTCATTGGTTCCCACCAAGAAAGTTGAATCTTTGGTCATTGGTCATTCATCATTCCACTTCAGCGTTTACTCCATCTTCAAGAACATCTTTATTCTCAATCTGCTGATATATCTGTGTTGAAATCCTTTCTGAACAATAGTTTTAAACTTTAGACTTTAAATGGTAGAGAATTGGCTGTGAAGGCAAATAGAAGTACTTACAGTTCACAATGAGCATTGCTCCCATAGAGAGTGAGAGTCGCTATAGTTTGCTCTGTTACTTCAAATTGAATATCATATGGAACATCTTCATTCTCTCTCGATGATTATCTTACTGGTGAACCCAACATCTTCATATCCTCAGTCATGCTACTTGAGGACTGTTGCTGACTTAACTGTCACTGTTGCTGATCATTCTTCCTTCGTAGAGAATTAATTCAATATTTATCTTGAACTTGTGATGCTTCATCATCAGAGAGAAAGTGAGGGCTGCAGATGCTGGAGATCAGAGCTGAAAATGTGTTGCTGGAAAAGCGCAGCAGGTCAGGCAGCATCCAAGGAGCAGGAGAATCGATGTTTCGGGCATAAGCCCTTCTTCAGGAATGAGGAAAGTGTGTCCAGCAGGCTAAGATAAAAGGTAGGCAGGAGGGACTTGGGGGAGGGGCTTTGGAAATGCGATAGGTGGAGGGAGGTCACGGTGAGGGTGATAGGCCGGAGTGGGGTGGGGGCGGAGAGGTCGGGAAGATGATTGCAGGTTAGGAAGGCGGTGCTGAGTTCGAGGGATTTGACTGAGACAAGGTGGGGGGAGGGGAAATGAGGAAACTGGAGAAATCTGAGTTCATCCCTTGTGGTTGGAGGGTTCCCAGGCAGAAGATGAGGTGCTCTTCCTCCAACCGTCGTGTTGCCATGGTCTGGCGATGGAGGAGTCCAAGGATCTGCATGTCCTTGGTGGAGTGGGAGGGGGAGTTAAAGTGTTGGGTTACGGGGTGGTTGGGTTGGTTGGTCTGGGTGTCCTCTGAAACGTTCTGCAAGTCGGCGGCCTGTCTCTGTCATTGCAATTTATTCACGAGGTCGTGTTAGTGCTTGAGTAATTTCATTTAAAGATTGATCAACCAGCTCAAGTTAATTATGTTACGCATTCTTTTTCTCCTTCTCTACATTTTCTCACAATTTTGCTGGTTTTTCTCGCTCTACAGATGCATGCAGGACTTGTTGAGTTTCTCCAGCACTTTCATTTTTCATCAGATCTCCAGCATCCGCAGTTCTTTGTTGTATTTTAGCTGAACCACAAGCTGGCAGTAGTAGGCATCATAATATTGTGGCTGAGACCAAATAGAAGAATTCAAGTAGACCCAATAGATGTACTGGCGATTTACAACTTTAAAGTCTTTGTGACTTAATACTTATTGCTACTCACAGACTGGAGAAATTTCCAGGCTTAACAGTCATATGTTATCCCAGATTTCCAATGAGTTATGAGGTTTTCAAATCCCTTGAAATCTGTGGTCATCACATTGTTAACTGAGCCTAGGCTGTACACATCGTGCATTCTTTTCATCAGAGCTTCCCAAAGAGAAGCTGGGATAAGTAGCCTTTTGTAATTTGCTTGTAAGTCATGAGCCATAGAGACATACAGCACGAAAACAAACCCATCAGTCCAATTCATCCATTCCCACCAGGTTTCCCAAATAGACTCATTCCAATTGTCCATGGTTAGCCCATGTCCTTCTAAACCTTTCTTATCCATATACCAATCTAAATGTCTTTCAAATGTTTTAACTGTACCTGTATCTACCACTTCCTCCAGCAGTCCATTCCACATATAGACCACCCTCTGTGTGAAAAAGTTGCCTCTCAGGTCCCTTCTCTGTGAATATTTCTTCTCTCATCTTAAAATTACAACTTTTAATTTTGAACTCCCCAGCCAGGGGGAAAAGATCTTTGTTATTCACGTTATATATGTTCTTTATAATTTTATAAACCTCTGTAAGGTCACTCCTCAACCTCCTACATTCCAGGGAAGAATGTCCCTGACCATCAAGCTCCTTATCACTCAAACCCTCCAGTCTCACTAACATCTTGCAAACCTTTTCTGCACCCCTTTCAAAATAATAACATGCTTCTTATCTATGATTGGTAAATGCTGTCAGTTCTCAAAGTGTATGTTCTCAGCCACCTCAATGAACCTTTGACCTGCCATCCTTCAATACAGCAGCAGTAATTAGTAGCACTTGGTGAGTCTTTTGTTCCTGTTGAATTTGCTTGAGCCTGCTTCGGCCAAACTGCTTCTCAGCCATGTGAAACATGTTTCTTACATCATCTCAGTTACTCCTAATCAATTCTTTCTTCTTTTCTGGGTTCTGCCATGAGTTTAGAAAGTCTAATGAAATCTTCTTTTGGTTGCCCCTTAGTCATTTAGTAACTGATTGTTCGAGGACCACTTGTTCTCTAACTGACCTATCTTTAGATAAAATTGAAATAAGTTGCTTTCTCTTGACTTATTTTCTGTCCATTCTAATTATGGACAATTATGAATATCCCCTGCTACTCCAAGAAGGTGGAGGGCGACATTTGTGTTCACATTGATGAGTAAAGTTTCTGGATTATGAATTAAGTATACATTATCTACTCACTTACACTGTTTGTGTTGCTATATTCATCGGAGAAAACTTTTTACCTTGAGACCTGACCCACCTGGATGATGTAGCTTCATTTCTGTAAGCTGGTGACTTCTATTTCTTCACGGTTGAGTAAACCATCTGATAAGATAGTGACACTTGCCCTGGCTAAGACTAATAAGATGTCCATTCATATAAACAAGTTCTGGCAAATTGAGTTATTTAGATCATTGATTTCTCCCAGGGATGCACTGGGTGACGTTTTTCATGCCAATAGTTCCACCACATGAACGTTTTCATATGAGTTAGCTTGGTTGGCTGAACAGCTAGTTATGATGGAGAGTAACACCAGCAACATCGGTTTGATTCCTGTACCTGACTAAGGTCATCATGATGGTCTTGCCTTCTCAACCTTAGCCCTTGACTATGGCATGGTTAAACTCATCATTCAGCTTCACCCTCTCTCATCAGAAAGTGGACAATGATACCTCTCAATCACTCTGGTATCAAGGCTCATTGCGAGCAGTGAGTATGGTTTTCTGTCTACTCAACCAATTCTGCACCATTAATGTGAAGTCTAAAGTTTAAAATCATTGCCTAAATGGGATTTTTAACTTTACTCGTGAAGCTCTAGTGCCGATTTGCTTCTTAACTGAATATTTAATTGGGACTGTTCCCCCATTTCAGGAGATCTGAAATGAAAACAGAAAGTGCTGGAGAAATTCAGCAGGTCAGGCAGCACATGTGGAGAGAGAAACAAAGTTAACGTTTCGAGTTTGGTGAACCTTCATCGGAAAGATGTTGCCTGTTGAGTTTCTGTTTCTGTTTGGGTAATGTGTCATCACTGCCCTCTTTCCTTGACTGACTGGAAGGACCTTATTGATTTACAGTGGCAGAGGAAAGCCAAGAGTGAGTCTTAGGAAGAGAAGGCTCCTGTCTTAGGATGTGGCATGATAACAATCAGGTACACATCACATGAACAAGTTAGACTAAATCTATAAATGTACAGCAATACTCTTTAAGATCCTCAGATGTTCTACCTTCCCCAATCCAAGTCCCTGTGATATCATCAGATTGGATGGAGCTCAATGCAGTCTTTAATATTAACCCTTTCAGAACCTTTCCGTTATTAAACAATTACTAAGTATAAGATCAGATTAGATTACTTACAGTGTGGAAATAGGTCCTTCGGCCCAACAAGTCCACACCGACCCGTCGAAGCGTATACCACCCAGACCCATACTCCTACATTTACCCCTTCACCTAACACTACGGGCAATTTAGCATGGCCAATTCACCCGGGTGAATTGAATTGAACCCGGGTCTCTGGCGCTGTGAGGCATCAGTGCTAACCACTGTGCCACTGTGCCGCCCACAAAGAGTCTTCTCTTATACAGGACATCTTGTAACTTTCAAGTTTTTTTTTAGATTACTTACAGTGTGGAAACAGGCCCTTCGGCCCAACAAGTCCACACCGATCCACGCCCACATCTAACACTACGGGCAACTTAGCATGGCCAATTCACCTAACCTGCACATTTTTGGACTGTGGGAGGAAACCAGAGCAAACCCACGCAGACATGGGGAGAATGTGCAAACTCCACACAGTCAGTCGCCTAAGGCGGGAATTGAACCCAGGTCTCTGGCGCTGTGAGGCAGCAGTGCTAACCACTGTGCCATCTCCTATAAAGCACAGAGGAGAATGGCTGGGTAAGTGATTCAATCTGACTCTGAGTGTCACTGAAGCTTTTACAAAATAACTTTGCATTGGAGTGGTTGTTTTGCTTTAATCATTGTCCACAAATCACATTGTCCTGAATTATTGGTTTGAGGCACAATGCAATTAATATTGTTTATGCCATAATTAAGCTCTTTTAATTATTGCAATTAACGTTTTTAACCCACTATGGTAAATTATTGAACTTTTAATTATATTGAAGCTATTAGTTCAATCACACCAAAATAAAGTATTTTCTTTCTCAAGAGCTTCTGTTGAATTATTCTATTTGGCTTTCTCCTTCTCCAACACTTATGGGGCTAAAATAGATTTAGCAATGCATTATTCATCCTAAAACAAAGTCATGCAAAGCTTGTTCTTCCTCTGTCTTAAACAATGAAATTTTTATGTCCTCTGGTTCCTCAACAGCAGGAAATATTTTCTGGACATCATTCTGGTGAAGCTGCAGTCTCTTCTCTCCTATAGACCCCACCTCAGATTTGGTTTCCAAGAGTTGCATATGGAGACTGTCCAGAACTCGACACAACAGGAACATCACTTTCTCAGTGTTGTGTTTTTCACCTTTCAGTTAAACGTATTCAGAGTATCTGATGTTGATATTAATTTGTATTGATAGTTGATCTGATTTTTATTTATTTTCAATCCTGTTGAATGTGATTTCTTTGTCCCTTTGTTGTATTCCTTCTTTTGTCTCTCAAAAACTAACCTTTTCATCCATTAGATTAGATTCCCTACAGTGTGGAAACAGGCTCTTCAGCCCAACTAGTCCACACCGACCTTCCGAAGAGTAGCCCACCCAGACCCATTTCCATATTTTATCTCTGACTAAAGTACCTAAATCTATGGGCAATTTAGCATGGCCAATTCACCTAACCTGCATATCTTTGGACTGTGGGAGGAAACTGGAGCACCCAGAGGAAACCTACACAGACACTGGGAGAATGTGCAAACTCAACACAGGCAATTGCCCAAGGCTGGAATCAAGCCCAGGTCCCTGGTCCTGTGAGGCAGCAGTGCTCACCACTGAGCCACTGTGCTGCCCCATGCTTGGAAACTGAGTGCTCTGGTAATATCTGTGCCCTTTAGATTGTAATATGGATTCTCTGATATTCAGATATCAGAGATAAGCAGAAACATCCACCAACAAAGTATTTGGATACTAAAATTTAGCCTCTAAACCTCTTTCATAAGCTGTTTTCCATATCCGCTAAGTTCATCCTTCACCCTGCCAATTGTCGGAGACTGAACAAGACTGTGTGCAAATGTGGCACCACATTTGATTCTGAAATGAAGTTCTGACTACACATGCTCCAACCTCTTTTTTTCCAACCTCTGCCACACCAGTTGACTCTGTTCTTACCTCAGCTAATCTGTTGTTAAATTCTTCATTTGTGCTTTGAACTTGCTTAGCTGAAAGTGTTCTTGACCAGTGTCCTATCTTCAAACCACTATGAGCTCATCTGCTGCCTATGTTCTTACTCACACTGAGTCCCATTTATCCAATATTGTGCTTGCCTGCCTCAAGCCCAAAAATCTTCAACCTTGAAGATCTCTGAGCACCTCCAATTCTGGCAACTTGAGCATTTCCTATTTAATGGCTCTGTCACTATTCCATTGCAAAGGCCCTAAGCTCTAGAATCCTTCCTGAAACATTCCTATATTTCTCTCCTTGCCTTTAAGACACCCTGTGAAACTTAACACTTTGACAATGCCTCTACTTCCTCAGGAGGTAAAGAAATTGGCATAACTGATAAGACTCTTACCAATTTTTATAGATTTATCATACAAAGCATTCTGTCTGGATCCATCATGGCTTACTTTGCCAACTGGTCTTTTGAAGACTACAAGAAACTGCAGAGATTTGTGAACACAGCCCAGTCCATCACACAAACCAACCTTCTATCTATTGACTCCATCTATACTTCCTACTATCTTGGGAAAGCAACCAACATAACCAACATAGACCCCTCCCACCCCAGTTATAGTCTCTCCCACCCTCTTCTATCAGGCAGAAGATATAGAAGTTTGAATACATGTTTGAACAAATTCAAGTACAGCTTCTTCTCCACTGTTATCAGGCATTTGGATGGAGCTCTCTGGTGTTAATGTTGATCTCTCTCTTTGTGCACCTTTTCTCTGTCTGTAACACAGTATTCTGCACTCTGTTTTGCGAACTGATGCAACATAATCTGCTTGTATTGCACACAAAACAACACTTTTCAAAATCTCAGTCCAACTAACAATAATAAATCAAAACCTCTTTGCCCCTCATCCCAATATCTCCTTATGTGGTTTGATGATAAATTCTGCTTCATAATGTTCATATGAAATGTCTTTGAACATTTTACTCCATGAAAGTTAAATTTGCCATAGTCTTAGGAGAGACGAGTGGTCTTAGGAGAGACGACTTTAACCTCAAGTTCACCACACCTCAAGTGAGAGGACAATTTGAGAAGACAAGCCTTCCATGGTAACCTCAGGCAATGTGGGAATTTACGCATGCTGTTGGAATCACTCTGCCTCGCAAATCAGTCATCAAACCCCAGGGTAAAGTCACCACAGTCTTACCAGACCATCAGGCCTCTTTCCTATTAGAGAGAGCAATGCTTGGTGGTTGCTTAACTTGAGGGTCAGGTTAGGTTTCAGGTTAAGTGGGAGAATCCTTCATGGCAACTTCAGCTGCATGGGAATTGAATACACAGTGTTGACATCACTCTGGATCACAAATGAGCTGGCCAGCCAACTGAGCTAACCTATCCCCTTTACTACATTAGAGTTATGAGATAAAAATTAATGGTTCTTGTAGAAGTGAGATGAGATGGTTTTAGGATGGCCTCACGGATGTTAAATGATTTGCTTCAGTACTGATGTTTACTAATGGATGTTATGGACTGCATCTGTTCATTGTGCAAGTCACATTCAGACCTCTTTAGTGCATTCAGCAGCCTCTTCAACTGTGGAAGGCTTTGCAGCCAAGTCTGGTCATGTAATCATCTGTCAGATATATACACACACTTGCCAGCAGGTGTCACTGTAGGTAAGGTGAAGTCACCATGTTTTCCAAAGGACCATAGTCCCTCTCTCTCATGACAGAGAGATGATTGGTGGTGGTTTAACCAGAGGGTCACTATGTCATGGGCAAGGGAGATGTTAAGAAAGACAGTCCTTCATGGTAACCTCAGTTGCATTGGTCCACACTGATAGCGTCACCCTCTATTGCAAACCAACCATCCAGCCAACTCAGCAGACTGATAACCCCAAGGATTAATTTGGATAATCCCTGAAAAACACCTGTAAAATCATAGTTTATTATTAACCCATGCCGGTTCTGAGCATATTAACTTGTATTGCCTGCTGTATGATTACATGATTATTTCAAGCAGTCAGCATTAATCTCCTTGTTTGTGATTGCCCAATATCATAATTGTCCCCTGAAGAGGAGGGTGCTTTTCTGGTGCAAGAACTGATGGGAGTCATTTGAAAACTGAGTCATGATACTTTGAGCAGTAGCTGAATATACAAGATAGAAGCTGCAACCATTCTGCTCTGGAGATCTTCATGGAAATTGTGGACAAGGAAGAGAGCTATTCTGTATCTGAAGCAGACAGGAGGCTATCTAGACATATCACAGTCAAAGTCAACACTGGACATATATCTCCAAGTTTATGATTGCAGTGCAGGAAGAAATTTAACAATCTGACACAAGATGTAAGATTAAGTTCAATCTTCAAATAACACATTCTACCAATTGATCAATTTTATTGACTGCCCAATTCATTACATTCACATTAACCATCAACCAACATTTATTGTCAGGTAGTGGAGAACTCTTCAGTTCATTGTTATAAGTCAGAGGCTCATAGTACACAACTTATAGATGTTAGTGGCTATTCAATTTTGATATCCACTTTATCGAATGTATTACAGGACACTTACTAACACTCCTTTGCAAGAGATGCAAATCAGTTAAAAAAAAGACAATGTGAGACAACACCAAAGAGATATTGCTGGGACAGTGGTCATTGATGAAACTACAGTAGTTGATGATGAGTGTCTCTGCAGCCCTGATCTTCCTTTATCTTCTCCCACTTCATTCTTATTCCACCATCTTTTCTGACTCATAGGCTTCAGATAGTGGAAGCCTGTACTTCTTATTGTCTCCCATCTTCTCACCAAAATGTAACATCCCTCATTTAACATCCCAACAAATTGCAATTTTCCCAGTTAGAGGAAAATGACAGCAACCTCATCGTCACAGCTGTGAGGCTGATAGAGTTTGCACTTTGGAGGATAGGACAAAGAGAGAGAGAGAGAGAAAGATAAACGTGAGACACCTCCATAAATGAGCAAAACCTAAGTCAAGGGAAGAGGATTGTGTAGGGCCCTGCATGTAGGAGGGTAAGGCTGAACATCCTTCAGCTGGTAGTGATTCAGATGTAGGCATCTTTGGGTTGGGAAGCAGGCTTCCATGCAGGCTGAGTACTTATGACGTACCTAGGGAGCAGGTGGATAGGTGGCAGCAGAGGGGAGGCAATGTAAATTTGGATGCGATGGAAAAAAATCATTGTGCCCATTGCCAATCCTGATATCTTACTGCTTGCCTGTGGGCTAATTAATCACCACTTAGGTGTCTACTTCTGTTGCTGGTGCAATTTTCTCCATAGCTGGAGTCAATACCATGTGGCAACATTGCCAGATAAAATCTTGTTGAGAGGATTGAGCCTCTATGTTCAGACAAACCTGGAGCTAAGAAACCATGCTGTTTTGTCACTATTTCTGATTTCTGCAGCATCAGTGTGCTGCGTGCCTATCTACAATTTTTACCCTGGAAGCATATGCGATTTTCTGAATGTTTGTTCTGAGTGTTGACTGAATTATTTGGGTGACAGTATTCTGCCTTCTTGTACTCTCATATTCACTTGAAAAAAGTCTGACTATCTCTCTTCTGACTGATACTCACTATTTTGTCCCAATCCAGGCTCTGGTTAAATCTCCCATCGTTATCGTCAATGCCACATTTCAGCAACTTATCTATCAACCTTTTGGTGATAAATGCAATTGAATGCATATTCATAGCCCAAATGGTTCGTAGACTGTAAATATTCTTGTTTACTTCTAAATATTCATCAAAGATTATTCTTAGGGTATTCAATGTATACCAAATGACAGAAACAAAAAAAGTGCAAGATCTTGTGCAAGTACTAATTTTGTCAACTGTAGGAAGCTTCCAAAAACACATGCAGTTTTACCTGCAGCCAGGAAATATAACTTATCAACAAACCTATACATACTTCACGTGGGCCTGTTGGATGGGAGTGTTGAAATGGTCCTTCACTTTGTTTATCATGTTCATCTGTGCATTTACCAGAGAGTGGAGTTGCAGCCAGTTATTCTGTGCCTGTAAGTCGCTTTTCCAAGCTAACACATTGTCCACTTCCAAGCAGAAATACATGCACATATCTTGCAAACCATTTTGGGACATCAGTGACCATGCAATGCATACAAATCTGGCACATGGCTGTCCAATTTAAGCTCAGTATTTTCCATGGCAGAAAATCAAAGCAAAAAGCTTCAGCACATTGATTATTCCTCGGCCAAATGTGTACTGACAAGAAAATTTTATTCAAATACCCCAGAGATCCCACCTATCAGCTGCGATTAGTAAACCACTAACTCAGTGGAATAACTCAAGGAATGAGATATCCCCCATGTGCATAATTTGGCCAATGTATTGAGTGAGGGAAGAACCCGTATTTGTATCTGTCTAATGAATGTCTGTCAATTACAAACAGCCAAGTGAGCCAAGAAGTATGGAGGAGGAGAAAATGGGAGAGAGATGAGCTGCATCAGATGGATCAGTTTACATTAACCTAGCCATCAATACAAAACTGCAACAACTCACAACCACAGAGAAACCTCGATTATACGAAGGACATGGGCAGGCAGTATTTCATTCAGTTAATTGAATTACGGATAATTGAATGCTGGATAACATAGTTAGCTGAGCATCGGGACTTTGTGATCTTGCCAGATAATCTGATATTCGGATAATCAAATGCTGGGTAATCAAAGTTCCTCTGCATGTGGTGTCTTTCAAATAGAGATAAATCCTAAGGTGACTCAGAAGAACAATCCAAAATGAGGCTGATGGTCATGTAGTTATTTACACTGATTAATTATTCAAGTTAATGTTCTGGCGATATAGGTTCAAATCTTACTATGGCAATCAATCCTGTTTAAATTCCATTAAAGAAAGCTGGAATGGAAGCTACTTGCCAGTAATAGTGACTGTGAATCTATCATCAATGGGTATAAAAACCCATCTGGTTCACTAATGTTGTTTAAAGAAGGAAATTTGCCGTCCTTACTTAGTCTGGCCCACATCTGACTGCAGATCAACATTAATATGATTGAATCTCACTGTCCTCTGAAACATCCAAGGCAGCCACTTAAGGAATGGGCAAATAATATTGGCCTTGCCAGAGATGCCACATTTCATGAAATAGTACCTTTTAAAAGGGTTTGAGGAAGGCTGATGGAAAACCAAGGCAAAGAGATGGCTTTTAAGGTCAAGTTTCAGGAGTGATGAACTTCTGACATAGAGCCATGAGTGATGGAGCTGAGACACAGCTGACATGTGGGGAACTATCATGCTGAGTGGCACTAAAACTCTGAATGGGAACATAACTACAATTTCTGAAAGCTGAACCATTATTATAAAACACCAGGTATATCCTTGGCAATGCTTCCACTCCTCCACCACAATGAACTGCAGTGGAAATCCCACTTCTACAAGAAAATATACTTGCGGTTGCACTTTTGGTGCAGTTACCACAGTGGATTGAAAGAGCACTTCGGAAAATATGCCATTTTTTATAGCTACAAACTCATAAATGGTTAGATTGTGGGCAAATTTATTTCACCTTGCAATCTCTTAACAACATAGACAAAGTGACAATAGTCAATGAAAGAATTTGTTCAATGCATATCTCGATCTAAACATGTGAGTGTTCTGAAGCAGGGTCATTGGACTGAAAATGTTAACTCTGCTCCTCTCTGCATGCATGCTGCCAGACTTGATGTGTTTCTCCAGTGATTTCTGGTTTTGTTTTAGACCATGGCTTAATTGATCACATTATTGGCTCTGAGTCAAACAGCTTTGAGTTTAAATCCCACTCTGGGACAAAAGCAATGAAATGGGACAATGTTTGATTTAGAGTAAAATTCCAGTCACTTTTGACAAAATTATCCTGAAACCCATTTCACAATGGAAAGAAAAAGAGGCTCACACAACAGTGCAGTAAGGAGGAAGAACTGGGTTTTGCCAAAGGTGCCATTTTTCAGAGAGAGGGTTAAACTGCAATCTAATCTACCACCTTTAGATGGATAAGAAAGATCCCACACAGTCCAGTCCATCATGCATGCCAACCTTCCATCCATTGACTCCACCTACACTTGTTGCCCCAGAATGGAAGCCAACATCATGAAAGACTCCTCCCATCCTGGTTATAATCTCTTCAGCAGAAAATACAAAAGCTTAAACACATGTACCAACAGATTCAAGAACAGCTTCTTCCCCCCTGTTATTAGGCTTCTGAATGTACCCCTCAAATTTCAAATCTAATGTTGATCTTTTTTGTGCACCTTATTTGCAGCTATAACTTTGTATTCCTCACTCTGTTCAATCATACTGTGACCTTTGTATGTTATGATTGGCCAAAACAAAACTTTTGACTGTACTTCGGTACATGTGACATAATAAATCAAATCAAATCAAAATCAAAATTAATATTATGAAGGTTTATAGGGCAGTTATCTCCAGTACCTCAACTGCAACATCAAAAAACAGGCAACCTTGTGTTGTGGGAACTTGCTGTACACAAATTATTTTCATAACTTGCAGCAATGACTGTGCTTACATGCTTTTCTGGGGAATGTTTTGTGATGCCCCATGGTTATGAAAAATGTTCTAGTAATGCAAGTCTTTAGAGTGTAATAAGTCCTCCTGTTTTCCCTTTGTGCCAGAAGAGCTGATAAAGAAGATTTCCAAATTTGAGAAGGAATGCAAATTGCTAGGAGAGCAATTGATAGTAAAGTTGCATGTTACTTTTATTTAACTTGCAGCTAAAGCCAAGTGGAACCAATCGATCAAGTTCCTTAGTCTGAATTATCTTTTACAGATTCTGTCAGGAATGTTGGTTAGGTTAACTTAGGGAGGATAAAAGGATGAAAGCCAAAAATAAATTAGAAAAAGCAACATTGTATGAAACAAAGAAAATTACATGAAATGGCATTATCTTTGCAGGTTAGTCTGCACAAGAACATTGATGTTGAATGAAATATCACTTAGCACTTTTGTTCTCTTGATTCTATGAAATTCTGTGGGTATATTTTGGCATCAGGTCTTCTTGATCTACTTTCTTCTGTTGATTTACTATGCTAATCAATGCAATTAGTTGTGCAGATTAATGCTCAGTTCTGTCAAGGTGTTTTTTGTAAGTGCCTTACAGGTACATCTGGTTCAGTAAATCAGTCCTGTAAAATGATATTTATATGGGTCTGCAGTATTAGCCAATTTGAGAGTCATAAGATTTTCATTGTAAATGGGTTCCAAGAAGATTTTCTTCCAAGTGATTGGCGTTTTACTCTAAATGACCACAGTTCCATCACATTACTTTTATGCACCATTCCAATGTACTGTTTCAATGTTCCTTGCTAAATTGAGAGCACTTTGTTGATATGTTTTCCTTACTATACTATTTTAATGCACTTTGCTGTTTGATTTTCTTGCAATATGTTCTTTTGGCCTACCAGAGAGATTTGCATTTTAAAAAAACGAAAATTCCTTAATTTGAATCAACGAATCAAAGACCTGTTACAGCACAGAAGCATGTCATTCAGGTTGTTGTGACTGTGCTATCCCTGTCCAAGTGTAAGTGCACTCCCCTGCCTGTGAACTTAAGAATGAGGAGTAGCAGTAGGCAATTCAGCCCCTTGATTCTGGATTAGTGGTGCTGGAAGAGCACAGCAGTTCAGGCAGCATCCAAGGAGCTTCGAAATGCTGCCTGATCTGCTGTGCACTTCCAGCACCACTAATCCAGAATCTGGTTTCCAGCATCTGCAGTCATTGTTTTTACCTAATTCAGCCCCTTGAGCCTGTTCTGCCATTTGATATGATCATGGCTGATCTCATCTTGGTCTCAACTCTACTTTCCTGCCTGTTCCCTATAACTCTTCAACTAATAAAAAATCTCTCTCTCTTCTCCTTAAATTTTCTCAATGTCCAGGCATCCACTGCTCTCTGGGTAGTGAATTCCACAAATTTGCAAATCTTTGAGAGAAGTAATTTGGCTTCATCTCTGTTTTAAATCTGATACCCCTTCCCTAAAACTATAGCCTGTCTGTCTGGATTGTCCCACAAGAGGAAACACTCTCTCTATGCTTACTTTGTCAATCCCCTTCAGCATTTATACACTTCAATGAAACCTCCTCTCATTTCTCTAAACTCTAGAAAGTGTAGTCTTAAACTGCTCAATCTCTTTTATTGAGGCAAACCACTCACCTCTCGTCCTGTAATATTCTTTTCCCTGGTATTGAAAAGATGTCATGCAGGCGTTAAGGTGTAATGTGCCAAAGTTCAAAGGACTAAGAAACAGAACACAGAAAGTGAGAGGTAATTATTAGGAGGGAGTGATAATTGTTTTCAAACGATCTCTCGGTGGAGGAAGAGAAAATAGTCAAGAAATTTAACAATAATTAGACAAAAGTAAAATCTTTATTTATTTGAATTTGAAGTATAATTAGCTTTGTTGTTTACGTTTTGAGGAAGAGTTACTACAAAATCAACCTAACAGCAAATTATAAATATTCAACACAGTCACATAGGTATATGAACTTCCTTGAGCACTGTGAGCAAATCAGTTGCTATTCCCAGTGGAAGATTGCCTTTTATGATATATCTAGCCATTAAGATGTTGTAGGTTTCACTCTTTGTGCAACAATCAATCCTGAATAGCTCCTTAATTAATTGACGTGTTTCATTATATGAAGTACAGCTGAATTTGAATATACTGTGTTCAGCTATTGTGATACTGAGGCAGATCCTACAGCTGTAGTGAATGTGCGCTTGATTACTGTTTAAATCGAATAACCAGTATGCACTGGGAACAACTAGAATACCTGGAATAGCTAAACAGAAATGATTTTTCCAATTCTATCAGCCAACGTCAATTGTGGCTGTTCATGATTTACTGGGAACAACTAATTTGTGAAATGAGGACTGACTGGCTGAAGTGACCCATTATCATTTTCCTGTATTGCATAAGTATTGTTGCAGTTACTCTGCTGTGTTTGGGGTTCTGGTGTTGAATACCAATTAATAACTTACCAGAGAGGCTTACAGCAATGGTACGACTGTTTACTTTCAAAACACCTGTTTTACAGACTAGAAATTATCCACTTCCAAAATCCATTCAAGATGCATGCATGTTTATTTTGACATTTCTTATGTATTATTTTGCATATAACTAAGGTATACTAATTACATCTTCACATATTGAACTTGACACAATGATACAAGCAATATAATAAAATGGGACTGCAGCCCTCACTGTGGTGCACATGTTTTAAGATGTCTACTACCAGGTCATCAGGATATTACATCCAGCCAGATATCTACACAGCTGCCTGATTGTGGCTTGTGTTATTGAAAGGTGGTGAATATGGAGAATCAACAAAGTAGAAAGGAAAAGGAGGAAAGAGAAGTGGCAGAGTTGAATGGTGGCACCCCCTGCTTTGCCTGAACAACAGATTGCAGAAAATCAGGCAGACAAATATTGTTTTGAGTTTGGGAGATAAAGTCCATGTACCTGGCATTGCACCAACACTGAGATTTACATATTGCTCCATTGTGTGGAAGGCTGACTTTCGGACTGTTCATGGAAAATACCACTGCATACCTGTTATGTGAAATGGTTTGTTTAACCCATTGTACAAATTCTTCAGATACTTTGCCTTTCTAGGGTAACTTGAGGTAAACTTCAGGTCTGGGAACAATGGCCTTTGGCCCATTTGTGAGTTTGCATGATAAACAGTGAGGATGATCTGATCAGGGCAGCCATTCGGCAGCAGGATGCACCTTATTTCAGTGTCAGGCTTGCAAGGTGGAAAAATGGCCAGGGTCCTATTTGGCAAGATTGGCGATAAGATCTATTTACAAAGTAGACTAAAATTAACAAGGTATATTCTCATTTTGTGGCGTTAGAATTTGCAACCATTAACTGCAAAAGGAATGTGCGAGAACATATAATGATGAGGATGATTAAACTTTATTTCCTCTCCTCATGCCTTTGACTAGTGTGAGTGGACATTTTGTTGCATATTAATGAGAGGATGTGAGTAATGTAAGTGATCATTGACTCTTTAATGGTCCTCCAGGTGGCTGTTCCTAGCACCTGCTTTAACTCTGTTATCAAGGTGGTGTCTAATGGTAACTGAAGGCTAAATGGCGTTTCAGCTCAGGACCACATTTTAGACACCAAGGAAGCTCTCAGAGCTAGAATAGCTTTAATAAGCACCCACTAAGTGTTGAAAAGTGAACCTGAATGAGAAATGTTTTGGTGCATACTGATGACAGTAGGATAAATTTGTGTGGAGGAAGAATTGAAGCTTTTGTGGTATTGTCACTAGATTAGTGATCATAAGTCCATAAGAAGCATGGGCAGAAATTAGACCATTCGATTCATAATGTTCGGTCTGTCATTCAATCATGGCTGATAGATTTTTCCACCCCATTTTCCTGCTTTCTCCCCAAAACCTTTGATCCACTTGTCAATCAAGAAGCTATCTATCTCTGTTCTAAACATACTCAATGATCTGGCCTTCACAACCTACTGTGACAATGAGTTCCACAGACTCACCACTCTCTGGCTAGAGAGGTTTCTGCTTATCTCCATTCTAAATGATCAACCCTTTACTCTAAGACTGTGCCATTGGGGCCTCATCTCTTCTGCCAATGGAAACATCTTCTCAATGTCCACTTTGTCCAGATAGTTCAGCGTTCTATAAGTTTCAATTAGATTCCACTTTCTCCTTCTATACCCTGTTGAGTATAGTCCCAGAATCCTCAAACATTCCTCGTATGTTAAGCCTTCCATTCCTGGGATCATTTGCGTGAATCTCCTCCGGACCCGCTCCAGGGTCAGTACATCCTTCCTGAGGTATGGGGCCCAAAATTTTTTGCAATACCCTAGACATGTTCTGACCAAAGCTTTATAAAGCTTCAGAAGTACATCCATACTTCTATATTCTAGTCCTTTCGAGATGAGTGATAATATTGTATTTGCCATCCTAAGTATCGACCCAACCTGCAAGTTTACCTTCAAAGAAACCTGGACTAGCACTTCCAAGTCCCTTTGCACTTGTGATTTTTCTCCTCATTTAGAAAATAGTCCGTACCTCTACTCTTCCTATCAAAGTACATGACCTCTCACTTTCCCACAATGTATTTCATCTGCCAGTTCTTTGCCCACTCTCCTAACCTATCTATATCTTTTTACATCCTGCCCAGCTCCTCAATGCTACCTGCCCATCTACCTATATTTGTATCATCTGCAAACTTGGCCAGAATCTCCTCAGTCCCTTCATTCAGATCATTAATGTATAAAGTGAAAAGTTGTGGTCCCAACACCGAACCTTGCAGAACATCACTAGTCACTGGCTTCTATCCTGAGAAGGATCCTTTTATCCCCACTCTCTATCTTCTGCCAGACAGCCAATTATTTATCCATGCTAGTATCTTGCCCCTAACACTATGGGCCCTTAGCTTACTTAGCAGCCTCCTGTGCGGCATCTTATCAAATGCCTACTGGAATTCCAGATAGATAACATCCATTGGCTCTCCATGGTCTAACCTGCTCTTTACCTCCTCAAAGAATTCTAACAGATTTGTCAGACATGACCTCACCTTTAAGAAACTATGCTGACTTTGCCCTATTTTACCATATGCTTCCAAAGATTCAGAGATCTCATCCTTCACAACACACTCCAAAATCTTACCAATGACTGAGGTCAGGCTAATTGGCCTGTAATTTCCCGTCTTTGTTCCTCACTCCCTTCTTAAACAAGGGGGTTACATTAGCAATATTCCAGTCTTCTGGGACCCTCTGTGACTCCAATGATTCCTGAAAGATCACTACTAAAGTCTTCACTATTTCTTCAGCTATCTCCTTCAGAACTCTGGGTGTAACCCATCTGGTCCAGGTGATTTATCCACTTTCAGACCTTTTAGTTTTTCTGGCACCTTCTCCTTGGTGATAGCCATCATACTTATCTCTGCACTCCCTGACTCTCTTGAAGTTTTGGGATATTACTCATGATTCTGCTGTGAAGACTGACACAAAATTCCTCAGTCATTTCTTGTTCCCCATTACTATTTGTCCAGCACCATTTTCCAATGGCCCAATGTCCACTTTTGTCTCTCTTTTGCCATTTATATATCTAAAGAAACTCTTGCACTCTCTTTTAATATTACTGGCCAATCGATAGATCCAGGTAGTACTCTGGGTTTGAATCCTACCATGCCCCTTGTGGAAGTTGAATTAAATTAAAACAAAACTGACCAATTTTTATAAAACCTCTTCTGGTTCACTAATGTCCTTTAGCCTCCATGTGACTCAGACCTACAGAAATTTGGTTGAATCTGAACTTCTCTCTGAAATAGCCAAGCAATCCAATCAGTTGGATGCAAGGATAACTAGGGATTGAAAATAATGCTGGCCTAGCCAGTGACACTCATGTCCCATGACTGAGAAAGGGTCACTGGAAACTCTAAACATTAACTCTGTTTCTCTCTTCACAGCTGAGTTCCCTAGCAATTTCTGTTTTCATTTGCTACAGATTTTCAGCATTCACAGCTCTTTGTTTTACATGTAGAAAATGGCAGCCACTGAAACCATTAAGCCCTACCAAATGTTTCCCATATTGAGATGCTCTCAATGTCAGTCTGCAGTCTCTCTCATGACACCATTATACCACTCCCCAGTAGCCTTCCATCCTGAAGTTAACTTTACTTACAGTTCTATTGGCATTGCGGTGATCCAATCTTTAATTTAGCAGAATCATTCAGTTGAGGTCCAAGAGTCAATCTCAAATGAACCTCATGCCCCAATAGACTGAAGTTTTGATCACTATGTCCCAAATGTGCTGACAAATGCATGTGAGCAAACCTCTATCATGGGAAAGTGAGACTGAAGCTTTATGACTTAAATGAGGACTGAAATTATGCTGACAATCAGCCAGATCTGCGGTTTTTGTTTTGCAAATTCAACAATGTTATGAATTATTTCTTTATTAAGAAAGCCATCCTGAGAATGATCTGTTTGATTCAAACTGGAATAACGTCACAAAACAATAAAACTGCATAATACAGGCCCTTAGCATACAACCATTCTTCAAAATAAGGAAACATTTACAATCATCCATGAGGGACATAACTAGGTTGAGTTTCAGAAACCAGAAATCTGGTTAAAAAATGTTAGTGCTGCATTACACAGCTCTCTCGTATCAAATATTTATTGCAATTGTTTGACTCTACAAATAATTGCTTTTAAAATAAGTTTCGATCTGTGTCATCTCTTACAAAAAAAGTATCCTGTGAGCTGATAATTTTCTCCCTCTTTTACAGTAGGTTGAACATTTCTGTTTTTATTGTTTGTTCATGTGCCGTAAGCGTCATTGGCTAGGTCAGTATTTACTCATTTCTAATTACATAGTACGGCAGAATATTCTGTGTAGTCAAGAGCATGAATCCCGAAGGCTGTGTTGCCTAACCATTGCAAGGCTTCAGGACATCTCCACATAGTTGGACAGGAAATTAGAGTATGAGGGGGAGTTTCCAGTTATCATGGTCCACATAAGCAGATAGGGCTAGGAAAGAGGTTTTGCTTGGACAGTATGAGGGTCTAGGTATCAAAGTAAAGAACAAATCCTCAATGGTAGTAATATCTGCATTATTACCTGAGTTAGATACCAATTGACAGACAGCATATCAGATACATGAGAATAATATGTGACTCAAAGACTGGTGCAGAAGAAGTGGATTCTGGTGCATGGACATTGCATCAGTACTGGGCAAAGTGAGGGTTGTGTAATTGGAACAGTCAGCACCTAAACAGTTTTGGGACTGGTATTCTTGCAAATTACAAACCATGTGAGGTAGGAAGAGGAGAGGCTTTAAAATGAATGGAACTTGAGTAATGAGGGTGAGGGATCAATTTTGGCCAGATGCAGTGATGTTAAGGGAGACAAGCAAAAGAGTAATATTAGAAATGAAGGTCAGAGAATTCCAGGAGACAACAGAACGAATGTACTTAAGAACACAACAACATTCAAAATTAATTGTTACAAAGGTTACAAGAAAGGCAAAACTAAAAGCTTTGTGTTTGAATGTGTGTGGCATAGAGTCATAGAGATGTACAGCACGGAAATAGACCCTTCGGTCCAACTCGTCCATGCTGACCAGGTATCCCAACCCAATCTAGACCCATCTGCCAGCACCCAGCCTATATCCGTCCAAACCCTTCCTATACACATACCCATCCAGATGTCTTTTAAATGTTGCAATTGTACCACCCTCCACCATTTCCTCTGGTAGCTCATTCCATACACGTACCACCATTTGCGTGAAAATGCTGCCCCTTATTTCTCTTTTATATCTTGCCCCTCTCACCCTAAATCTATGCCCTCTAGTTCTGGACTCCCCCACCCCAGGGAAGAGACTTTGTACATTTACCCTATCCTTGCCCCTCATGATTTTATAAACCTCTATAAGGCTACCTCTCAGCCGCCGACGCTCCAGGGAAAACAACCCCAGCCTGTTCAGCCTCTCCCAATAGCTCAAATCCTCCAATCCTGGCAACATCTTTGTAATTTTTTCTGAATGCTTTCAGGTTTCACAATATCTTTCTGATAGGAAGGAGACCAGAATTACACGCAATATTCCAACAGTGGTCCTAACCAATATCCTATACAGTCACAACATGACCTCCCAATGCCTATACTCAAACTCTGACCAATAAAGGAAAGCATACCAAATGCCTTCTTCACTATCCTATTTACCTGCGACTCCACTTTCAAGGAGCTATGAACCTGCACTCCAAGGTCTCTTTGTTCAGCAACACTCCCTCGGACCTTACCATTAAGTGTATAAATCCTGCTAAGATTTGCTTTCCCAAAATGCAGCACCTCTAAATTATCTAAATTAAACTCTATTTGCCATTTCTCAGCCCATTGGCTCATCTGATCAAGATCCCATTGTAATCCGAAGTAACCTTTTTCGCTATCTACTGCACCTTCAATTTTGGTGTCATCTGCAAACTTACTAACTGTACCTCTTATGCTCACATCCAAATCATTTATATAAATGACGAAAAGTAGTGGACCCAGCACTGATCCTTGTGGCACTCCACTGGTCACAGGCCTCCAGTCTGAAAAACAACCCTCCACCACCACTCTCTGTCTTCTCCCTTTGAGCCAGTTTTTATCCAAATGGCTAGTTCTCCCTGTATTCCATGACATCTAACCTTGCTAATTCAGGAACTTAATATAAATCCTGTCTTTGATATTCAAGAAGAATGGAGAGCTAGGTAAAGTTGGAGCAGTAGCCTTCTTTTTTTAAAATTTCCACCACCAGGAAGAAAAGAAACACCCAAGTGGCCAGTGACAAGCAGTGTCCTTCACATCAAAGGGCAATGCTGTGTGATGAAACAATGAAGGGGAGGGCAGGGATTAAATCAAAATAGAATTGGAGGGGGAAATAATACACTCCACTCCCTGTGGCATCCATCTCTCCCTGAACAACTTCAGGATGTTGGTGGACACTGCGTGCTCCTTCTCCAGAGACACCCGTGCTCTAACGTAACTGCAGAAGAGGGGCAGGCTGTCGGCCCTAATGATTCCCTCCACGGCCCGCTGCCTGGACCTGTTTATGGCCAGTTTGGCAGTAGCCTTCTTCATCAAGGACAGAATTGTAATATAAGATGATCTTGAATCAGGACATTACGACATAGAATTGGTTTGGTTGGGTGATGAGGAATTGTAGTGGAAATAATTCAATAATGGAATCGTCTATGAACAGTAACTGCAATGGGACATGAAAATATTCAAAAATAAATATTGTGTGCTTGTGATAAAAATATGGCCTTTATCATGGATTCTAATCTACATAAAAACTGGACATTTCAAATTGGGAGAAAGTGAGGATTTCAACTGCTGGAGATCAGAGTCGAAGAGTGTGGTGCTGGAAAAGCACAGCAGGTCAGACAGCATCCCAGGATCAAAAGAATCCACATTTCGGGCATAAGCCCTTCATCGGGTATGTTCAAACTGTCAATGGCAGGCTCAATGAGGATTTCATACAATGAATTAAAGAGATCATCTGAGGACAGTACGTTCAGGAACTAAGGTGAGACAGCAGATTATACTAGACTCAGTTTTGTGTATAATGTGACAAATCATACTGGGACAAGACTGCCACACTGGGAGACTGTCACATCAGGAAAAGACTGTCACACAGGGAGACCATCATGCCAGGACAGGTCTGTCACACTGGGAGACTGTCACACTGGGACAAGACTGCCATATTGGGAGACTGCCATACCGGGACAAGACTGCCATGCTGGGAGACTGTCACGCTGGGACAAGACTGCCACACTGGGAGACCGCCATACCGGGACAAGACTGCCACGCTGGGAGACTGTCACACCGGGACAACACTGCCACACTGGGAGACCGCCATACCGGGACAAGACTGCCTCACTGGGAGACTGTCACGTTGGGACAAGATGCCACACTGGGAGATCACCATGCCAGAATAAGACTGCCACACTGGGAGAACCTATGCCGGGATAAGACTGTCACACTGGGAGATCGCCATACCGGATAGGTCTGTCACACTCTGGGAGACTGTCACACCAGGACAAGGCAGCCACACAGGGAGACCGCCATGCTGGTTCAAGACTTCCTCACTGGGAGATTGCCATAGCGGGACAAGACTGTCATACTGGGAAACCCCCATGCCGGTTCAAGACTGTCACACTGGGAGATACCAAGCCTGGAGAAGACTGCCACACTGGGAGACCGCCATGCTGAGACAAGACTGTCATACTAGGAGACTGTCACGCTGGGACAAGACTGACACACTGGGACACTGTCATGCCGGGACAAGACTTACACACTGGGAGACTGTCACGCTGGGACAAGAATGTTACGCTGGAAGGCCGCCATACTGGGACAAGACTGTAATACTGGGAAACCCCATGCCCATTCAAGAATGCCACACTGGGAGGCTGTCACACCAGACAAGACTATCATACTGAGAGATGGCCATACCGGGACAAGACTGCCACACTGGGAGACCGCCATACCGGGCCAAGACTGTGATACTGGGAAACCCCATGCCGGTTCAAGAATGCCACACTGGGAGACTGTCACATCGGGACAAGACTGTCATACTGAGAGCTGGCCATACCGGGACAAGACTGCCACACTGGGAGACTGTCACACCAGGACAGGTCTGCCACACTGGGAGACCACATGTCAGGACAAGACTGCCACACTGGGACACTGTCAAGCTGGGACAAGATCACTACCACCTGATGAAGGAGCAACGCTCCGAAAGCTAGTGTGCTTCCAATTAAACCTGTTGGACTATAACCTGGTGTTGTGTGATTTTTAAATTTGTACACCCCAGTCCAACAGCGGCATCTCCAAATCATACTGGGATAAGACTGCCACACTGGGAGAACGCCATACCGGGACAAGCCTCTCACAGTGGGAGACCCCACACTGGGAGACTGTCACATCGGGACAAGACTGTCATACTGAGAGCTGGCCATACCAGGACAAGACTGCCACACTGGGAGACTGTCACACCAGGACAGGTCTGCCACACTGGGAGACCACATGTCAGGACAAGACTGCCACACTGGGACACTGTCACGCTGGGAGAAGACTGCCATAATGGGAGACCCCATGCTGGGACACGACTGCCACACTGGGAGACCATCATGCTGGGACACGATTGCCACATTGGGAGACCATCATGCTGGGACAAGACTGCCACACTGGGAGACTGCCATACCGGGACAAGCCTCTCACACTGGGAGACTGTCACACCAGGACAGGACTGCCACATTGGGAGGCCCCATACTGGGACACGACTACCACACTGGGAGACCATCACGCTGGGACAAGACTGCCTCACTGGGAGACCATCATGCCACAGCAAGACTGCCTCATTGGGAAACTGTCACACTGTGACAAGACTGCCACACAGGGAGACCGCCATGCTGGTTCAAGACTGCCTCACTGGGAGATTGCCATAGCGGAACAAGACTGCCACACTGGGAAACCCCATGCCGGGGCAAGACTGCCACACAGAGAGACTGCCATACCACCACAAGACTGCCACACTGGGAGACTGCCATACTACCACAAGACTGCCACAGTGGGAGACTGTCATGCTGAGACAAGACTGTCACACTGGGAGATCGCCATGCCAGGACAAGACTGTTACACTGGGTTCTGGATTAGTGGTGCTGGAAGAGCACAGCAGTTCAGGCAGCATCTGAGGAGCAGTAAAATCGATGTTTCAGGCAAAAGCCCATCATCAGGAATAAAAGGTGACTGCCACACTGGGAGATTGCCATACTGGGACAAGACCGCCTCAATGGGAGACTGTCATGCCGGGACAAGACTGCCACACTGGGAGACCCCATGCAGGTTCAAAACTGCCACAGTGGGAGACTGTCACGCTGGGACAAGACCTCGAAACTGGACAAGGCTGTCACACTGGAAGACCGACATACCGGGACATGACTACCATACTGAGAGACTGCCATACCGGGAGTCTGTCACGCCGGGATAAGACTGCCTCACTGGGAGGCCCCATACCGGAACCACGCTGCCTCACTGGTAGACACCAAGCCAGGACAAAACTGCCTCCCTGGGAGAACACCATACCGGGACAAGACTGCCTCACTGGGAGACCACAATACTGGGACAAGACTGCCACACTGGGTGACCACCATACCGGGACAAGACTGCCTCACTGGGAGACCACCATACTGGGACAAGACTGCCACACTGGGTAAAAACAATGACTGCAGATGCTGGAAACCGGATTCTGGATTAGTGGTGCTGGAAGAGCACAGCAGTACAGGCAGCATCCAAAGAGCAGCGAAATCGATGTTTCGGGCAAAAGGCCTTCATCAGGAATAAAAGCAGAGAGCCTGAAGCGTGGAAAGATAAGCTAGAGGAGGGTGGGGGTGGGGAGAAAGTTGCATAGAGTACAATAGGTGAGTGGGGGGAGGTTGAAGGTGATAGGTCAGGGAGGAGAGGGTGGAGCGGATAGGTGGAAAAGGAGATAGGCAGGTAGGACAAGTCTGGACAAGTCATGGGGACAGTGCTGAGCTGGAAGTTTGGAACTAGGGTAAGGTGGGGGAAGGGGGAATGAGGAAACTGTTGAAGTACACATTGATGCCCTGGGGTTGAAGTGTTCCGAGGCGGAAGATGAGACGTTCTTCCTCCAGGCCTCTGGTGATGAGGGAGCGGCGGTGAAGGAGACCCAGGACCTCCATGTCCTCGGCAGAGTGGGAGGAGGAGTTGAAATGTTGGGCCACGGGGCGGTGTGGTTGATTGGTGCGGGTGTCCCAGAGATGTTCCCTAAAGCACTCTGCTAGGAGGCGCCCAGTCTCCCCAATGTAGAGGAGACCGCATCGGAAGCAACGGTTACAATAAATGATATTAGTGGATGTGCAGGTAAAACTTTGATGGATGTGGAAGGCTCCTTTAGGGCCTTGGATAGAGGTGAAGGAGGAGGTGTGGGCACAGGTTTTACAGTTCCTGTGGTGGCAGGGGAAAGTGCCAGGATGGGAGGGTGGATTGTAGGGGGTCGTGGACATGACCAGGTAGTCACGGAGGGAACGGTCTTTGCGGAAGGTGGAAAGGGGTGGGGAGGGAAATATATCCCTGGTGGTGGGGTCTTTTTGGAGGTGGCGGAAATGTCGGTGGATGATTTGGTTTATGTGAAGGTTGGTAGGGTGGAAGGTGAGCACCAGGGGCCTTCTGTCCTTGTTACAGTTGGAGGGGTGGGGTCTGAGGGCGGAGGTGCGGGATGTGGACGAGATGCGTTAGAGGGCATCTTTAACCACGTGGGAAATGAAATTGCATTCTCTAAAGAAGGAGGCCATCTGGTTTGCTCTGTGGTGGAACTGGTCCTCCTGGGAGCCACACTGGATGACCACCATACCGGGACAAGACTGTAATACTGGGAAACCCCATGCCCGTTCACGAATGCCACACTGGGAAACTGTCATTCCGGGACAAGACTGTCATACTGAGAGATGGCCATACCGGGATAAGACTACCACATGGGAGACCGCTATACCGGGACAACACTGCCACACTGGGAGACTGTCACGCCGGGACAAGGCTGCCACACTGGGAGACTGTCACGCCGGGACAAGGCTGCCACACTGGGAGACTGCCATACCGGGACAAGCCTCTCACAGTGGGAGGCCATCACGCTGGGACAAGACTGCCACAATGGGAGACCTCATGCTGGGACACGATTGCCACACTGGGAGACTGCCATACCGGGACAAGCCTCTCACACTGGGAGACTGTCACACCAGGACAAGACTGCCACATTGGGAGGTCCTATACTGGGGCACGACTGCCACACTGGGAGACCATCACGCTGGGACAAGACTGCCTCACTGGTAGACCATCATGCCAGGGCAAGACTGCCACACTGGGAGGCCCCATATTGGGGCAAAACTGCCACACTGGGAGACCATCACACTGGAACAAGACTGCCACACTGGGAGACTGCCATACCTGCTGGACTATAACCTGGTGTTGTGTGGTTTTTACATTTGTACACCCCAGTCCAACAGCGGCATCTCCAAATCATACTGGGATAAGACTGCCACACTGGGAGACTGTAACCCCGGGACAAGACTGCCACACTGGGAGACTGTCACGCCGGGACAAGACTGCCACACTGGGAGACTGTCACGCCGGGACAAGACTGCCACACTGGGAGACTGCCATACCGGGACAAGCCTCTCACACTGGGAGACCATCACGCTGGGACAAGACTGCCACATTGGGAGATCGCCAAACCAGGACAAGACTGTTAAACTGGGTGACTGCCACACTGGGAGACTGCCATTCTGGGACAAGACTGCCACACTGGGTGACTGCCATACTGACACAAGACTGCTACACCGGGAGACTGTCACGCGGGGACAAGACTGCCATACTGAGAGATCGCCATACTGGACAAGTCTGTCACACTGGGAGACCGACATACCGGGACATGACTACCACACTGGGAGACCCCATGCAGGTTCAAGACTGCCACACTGGGAGACTGTCACAGTGGGACAATACCACCATAACGAACAAGGCTGTCACAGTGGGAGACCCCATGCTGGGACATGACTGCCACACTAAGAGACTGCCAAACCGACACAAGACTGCCTCACTGGGAGACTGTCATGCCGGGATAAGACTGCCTCACTGAGAGGCACCATACCGGAACAAGACTGCCTCACTGGGAGACACCAAGCCGGGGCAAGAGTGCCTCATCTCATTGGGAGACCACCATACCGGGACAAGACTGCCTCACTGGGAGACTGTTACGCCGGGACAAGACTGCCACACTGGGTGACCACCACACCGGGACAAGACTGCCCCACTGGGAGGCACCAAGCTGGGATAAGACTGCCTCACTGGGAGACCACCATACCGGGACAAGACTGCCTCACTGGGAGGTACCAAGCTGGGATAAGACTGCCTCACTGGGAGACCACCATACCGGGACAAGACTGCCTCACTGGGAGGTACCAAGCTGGGATAAGACTGCCTCACTGGGAGACCGCCATGCTGGTTCAAGACTGCCACACTGGGACTCCACCATGTAAAGGTAAAGTCGCCACAGTCTTACCAGACTGTAAAACTGCTCTCTCATCAGACTAAGAGAGATGACCAGTGATGCTTTGGCCTGAGGATCACCATACCTCAGGCATGGAGAGAGGCCAATAAGGAGATTATTCACAGTTACATCAGCGGGTTGCAGTAATTAAACCCATGCATCACAAATCAGCCATCCAGCCAGTTGAGCTAACCAACTTTTGTACGCCTTGTCCAGTCAGAGAAAACAATTACAGTGTTGACCTTTAAATACTTGATGTGCTTAACTTTCAGAGGCAAGCTGTTCTTCCTCTTGACCCTTCACCGTAACAGAGATTCATCAATTAGAAGAAATCTGTGGTGGGATTTGAATTTTTGTCTCTAGAACATGATTTTAGACCCTCTGGATCATCAGTCTGGTAACATTTCAGTCGTGCTACATTGGCAATTAAGATGATAATCAATAACACCAAAATAGAAAATCTTGAAGTGCAATATCTTTCTTGTTTCCTTCCCTTTCATTCATAATTAATGAGAACAATCTGCCTTGGAAGTGTCTTAATTAAGTCTGTTTTAAATGTTCCTCGTATAACTGAACTAAAGCAATGATTGTCAGATGCAAGTATGCATTCCACTCCACAAGGTTTTGAAGAGAAATGCAGACAATGGCATCATTGAGGTAAATACCGAAGTTAAATGCTTTTGAATCTGAGCTGATGAGCCCCTTCCTACAACAATGGCTTTTATTTAACCACTAAAGTCAGCATGATGCTTCAATCAATGCATTCCGAAGCATTCTGTACAGGCGTAATGTAACTTTATTCTTTCCTCAGACATAAAAACCAGTTCACGTTCATGACCATGACTGACCTATTTTTGTAACCTTGAGCAAAATGCACAGTGATCAGTCACTGTGTTAGTTTGGATACACCTTAACTGGCACGCACACACTTGGAATAATCCCCTCATTGACACTGAAACTTCTGTTTGAAGCAGTTTTCCTCTCATGTTTTTACATTGCGTGACAGGTTGATTTGATTATTCATGATTTGGAGATGCTGGTGTTGGACTGGGGTGTACAAAGTTAAAAATAATAAACCTGTTGGACTATAACCTGGTGTTGTGTGATTTTTAACTTTGATTTGAATAGATGCTTCCTTTAGTGTTTCTTTTGATTGGCTGCGCACTCATGTTAATCTGAAACAGGTTAGATATTGAACCGCTATCACATTACTTTGTGTGTTACTGTGTATGTGTGCCTCAGCAGGAATAGTAGTTTCAGGTGCCTTTACAAAATTAATTGCGACTGACCAGGGTTTCCAACATAGCTTCAGATAATATGTGTTTCCAGCGTGCATTTAAACGGTTAGCTGTTATGGTAAAATGCTATAAAGCATTTAGGTGCTGTCAAATTTGTCTTGTATCCTCGACATCATCAAACAGGTATCATATATTACTTACATGGGTATTGCGGCAGCATTGTAGGACTCTTATAGTGTAGTGGTAGCATCCATGCCTCTGAGCCATAAGATCTGGGTACCAGAAGGGTTCATATCTGAGCAGGTTGCTTTGCTTCCATCACTCAGGGGTTTTGCTGCTGTAAAGAACAGGAATTGTCCTGGATAATTTCAGTGGGCCATTTGGGACATCACAGGGTAAGGGTTCAATGCTTGTCCTGAGCCCTGGTCAGCCCTGCAGGTCCAGGTCCAACAGCCCAAGATGTCATGGTAAGTTGGCAGGGGAGCTGCACAGAGATTACTTAGCGGTCTGATCATCCTTCAGTTTGGGCTGTCGTTACGGGTTGGTCAATGGGTGGAAAAGTTCACTGCTGGTTGGGAGGTGACGGGGAGGGATCTGTTCACTGAAAATCAAAGTGGTTTCATCTGGTTCACTGAGGAAGTCAATTATGGGAGTTGGGAGCAGCATGATGGAATGCAGAGTGGCCAATAATTGTGAAGGGGAAGGCAACTGAACACACATTTAAGGACATGGGTACTGCTGATTGGCGGAAGTAGTCATCGATGGTCGCTAGCACTTTGACATGGCGACACTGTGTTACAATGGAGCATTGGTATAATTAAGCTGTCAGCCCAGGGCTCAGGGGTAATGAGGAGAGATGAAAATTTAAGTGAAAGATTTGGATGTGAATATGGGGAAAAACTGATGGATTTGACAGGGAGCGCAAGGATTGAGGAGGGATTGAGTCATTTGGATTCACAAGTTGAGCCTGCAAATCTATGCTGTGAAGCATGACTTGCACTGAATTCTGTCCTGATTTGAATTGCAAACAGAATCATAAAGTCATACAGCCTGGATACAGACCCTATAGTCCAACTAGTGCACAGCAACCATGTTCCCAAAACTAAACTAGTCAACCTGCCTGCATTTGACTGATGCCCCTCCAAACCTTTCCTGTTCATGTACTTACCAAATGTCTTTTAAATGTAACTGCACCTGCATCCATCACTTCCTTTGGCAGTTCGTTCATGCACAACCCACTCTCTGTGGAAAGAAAGTTGCGCCTCAGGTCCTTTTTAGAAATTTTTCCTCTCACCTTAAAAATATACACCCTGGTTTTGAACTCTTCCACCCTAGGAAAAGTTCCCTTGCTCTTCATCTTAGCTATACCCATCATGATTTTATAAACCTCTCTAAGATCAACCCTCAACCTCACACAATCCAGTGAAAAAAGTCCCAGCCTTTTAGATAAATATGAGGTGCTTCATTTTGAAAAGGCAAATCAGGGCAGGACTTACACACTTAATGGTAAAGTCCTGAGGAGTGTTGCTGAACAAAGAGACCTTGAAGTGCAGGTTCATAGTTCCTTGAAAATGAAGTCTCAGGTAGACAGAATAGTAAAAAAACATTTGGTGTGCATGCCTTTATTGGCCAGCGCATTGATTATAGGGCTCGGGAGGTCATGTTGTGGCTGTATAGGACATTGGTGAGGCTACTTTTGAAATACTGCATGCAATTCTGGTCTCCCTGCTATAGGAAGGATGTTGCAAAACTTGAAAGGGTTCAGAAAAGATTTACAAGGATGTTGCCAGGGTTGGAGGGTACGATCTATAGGGAGAGGCTAAATAGACTGGGGGCTATTTTCTCTGGAGTGTCAAAGACGGAGGGTGACCTTACCAAGGTTTATAAAATCATGAGGGTCAAGGATAGTTAAATAGACAAAGTCTTTTCCCCAGGGTAGGCATAGATTTAAAGTGAGAAGGGCAAGATTTAAAAGAGACCTGAGGGACAACATTTTCACACAGAGGGTGGTGTGTGTAAGGAATGAGCTGTCAGACGAAGTGGTGGAGGCTAGTACAATTACAACATTTATATGGTATCAGATGGGTATATAAATAGGAAGGGTTTAGAGGGCTATGGGCCAAATGCTGGCAAATGGAACTAGATTAATTTAGGATATTTGGTCAGCATAGATGAGTTGGACCGAAGGGACTGTTTCTGTGCTGTACATCTCTATGACTTTGTGAACCCTCTACAATTTACTAATATCCTTTCTATAGCATGGAGACTAGAACTACAGTACTCCAGAAGAGGACTCATTAATGTCCTATACAACCTCAACATGACATCCAGCTCCTATACTCAAAGGTCTGAGCAAATGAAGGCGAGTGTGGTAAATACTTCCCTATCCGCTCTGTCTACTTGTGATGCAAATTTCAAGAAATATAGATTTTATCTCCTAGGTCTCTCTGTTCCACAATACTGCCCAGGGCCTTGCCATTAATTGTTTACCAAAATGCAATACCTCACATTTATCCAAATTAAATTTCATCTGCCACACCTCAGTCCATTGACCAAATTGATTATTACCACTTTGTAATCATAGAAACTCTTCTTCACTGTCCGCCATACCACCAATTTTGGTGTGATCCAAAAACTTACTAACCATGTCTCCTATATTCTCACCCAAATTGTTCATATAAATGACAAAAAAAAGTGCTCACATAAAATGAGAATCTTATATACATGACTGTTTTAGTATCCTGTAAAGTACAACTACAATCAGACTGCCTGTATACTGGGATGGTGGTTGTTCTCAGAGTTTGAAGGAGGCAATGAATATGCAGACTCATCGATGAGGAACACTGAGATGGCAACAGAATCCTGGTTTCACCATAGAAAAAGTTAGGGCATTAGAAATCATGTTTGCAACATGGGAATGGAAAACAGCTGCCATCAGAGTGCATGCGGAGTGGAGTAGGTGATATTAACTGTCTGAGTATGTGGACTCTACTTGGAACCAAGAAGCAATTTCATTAATAAGGCACTTACACAGTGAAGGTTAAAGATGTCTGTATTCACAGAATAGCAATGTTTTTGTAGGGCCCCTCTAGTGCAGTAGTAGCAAGCCCAGCTCCAGCAGAAGCTTCCATTGGCTGTCAAATAGCCTCCCATGAAGAGGTTGCTGTCGGAGTTCCTCTCAGATGCTGAGGAGGTATGGGAAGCTGAGTGTCTATCACCTGTAACACCATTTCCTCCATATGAACAAGGTGCCCTTCCATTCCAGAATAAGGATTGTCCTGGGACACTGTCACAGAACAGTTGGAATAGGACCTGTGAACTGAAGGAATGGCCATTGCTCCCGATGCGGTCTCCTCTACATTAGATAGACTGGGCGCCTCCTAGCAGAGCGCTTTAGGGAACATCTCCGGGACACCCGCACCAATCAACCACACCGCCCCGTGGCCCAACATTTCAACTCCCCCTCCCACTCTGCCGGGAACATGGAGGTCCTGGGCCTCCTTCACCGCCACTCCCTCACCACCAGATGCCTGGAGGAAGAACGCCTCATCTTCCGCCTCGGAACACTTCAACCCCAGGGCATCAATGTGGACTTCAACAGTTTCCTCGTTTCCCCTTCCCCCACCTCACCCTAGTTCCAAACTTCCAGCTCAGCACTGTCCCCATGTCGTGTCCAGACCTGTCCTACCTGCCTATCTCCTTTTCCACCTATCCACTCCACCCTCTCCTCCCTGACCTATCACCTTCATCCCCTCCCCCACTCACCCATTGTACTCTATGCTACTTTCTCCCCATCCCTACCCTCCTCTAGCTTATCTCTCCACGTTTCAGGCTCACTGCCTTTATTCCTGATGAAGGGCTTTTGCCCGAAACGTCAATTTCGTTGCTCTTTGGATGCTGCCTGAACTGCTGTGCTCTTCCAGCACCACTAATCCAGAATCTGATTTCCAGCATCTGCAGTCATTGTTTTTACCTACCTGAAGGAATGGCCATCCTATCCCAACTGCCATCAAGGCTTCTCTAATGTTTTATGCAAGTGGTTGCTTCCAACAGGCCACTGGGAATGTGTGGGATATCTCTTAATCCTCAACTCCACCAAATAAATTGAGGCTGTTACTGATGTTATTTGTGTGCTGGGTAATATTGTTTCATCTCATTTCCCCATGGCAAAGTCAGTGTGCAACCCAATGTTACGAACAATATCTGACTCCCTCTAGCTGCAGGGTGTGCTAGATTGTACACACAATGATTTGAGAGTGCCATATCATAACAGGTTGAAATTATCAGCAGAAAAGGGTTCTATTCCATCAATATACAAATCATTAGAAAATATCTGCAAGTCATGTATGATCACTAGTACCACATCTTAGAGGTCTTCACTAAATACCCTAGAAGTTGCCATAACACATGCTTTTGAAAACTGTCAGGTTCCTGGTTCATTTCATGAAAGTCTTACAAGGTTGGTTACTGGAAAACAATGACCCTATCCTATCTGAGGAGAAAGTGAGGACTGCAGATGCTGGAGATCAGAGTTAAGAGTATGATGCTGGAAAAGCACAATTGGTCAGGCAGCATCCAAGGACCAGGAGAATCAACGTTTCGGACCTTAGCACTTTCTGATAAAGGGCTTATTGTTGATGACTCCATTATGTAACCTTGTCTGGGGCTGAGTAGAAATAATGTAGACCACCTGCGCCATTAGGGAACACATGGTCAGTGCCCTGAAGGTGAGGTTCTGATACCTGTATTAGTTCAGGGATGCCTTGTAGTACACTCAGTACAGAGTGCTGCATAGTCATTACATAGCAGTGTAACTGGAAGAGGCAAGGAGGAATGCATGCTGAGAACATCAACAGTCATCTGAGGAGGAGGATGAGGACATTGTGTAGGAAGAATATCACCTGCAGCACAATTCAACCATACCATTTCAGCTGGAAGAAGCAAAATAGGATTTAATTGACACTCACTTCTATGGATGTATTTTGGGTATGGTTATCGTTCACTGACCGTATATTTTCTATTGTTCAGGCAAGCAGCCCCTATACACTCACAGAAGCAAATGCAACTTTTTTATGTTTTGTTATTCTTTGTTTTCCTGTTGTTCAGTAAACGTTAACATTTTTAACAGTTTGAAGGCTTTACACCAGGTGAAGCTCCACAGTGAAGAGGTTAAGCTACACTGGCCATTTGGAAAAGAGAAGCACTTCTTCAGAAAGGCTGTAACTGGTACAGCCCCAAGGATGAGCAGCCTCTGTCACTTCATTCTTGTAACTGTACTGACAATGACTGTTGGTCAGACGGGTGATGAAGCACAGTCGCAACGTATTTACAAACAGGTAATTTTATCTCCAATCAACTTTCTGTGTCTACAGAAGCTTTTCAATTTTATTTCCCTTTTTCTGCATGCACTGTGAACGCTATTCCCAACTGTTACCCTGGGCTTTCAAAATGGTAGCAATGGCAGGAATCCAGAAGGTTCCCAGCAATAGCAAGTACTTCCGCTGCTGGTCAGTCCACAATTGTAGCATGGTGCCTCAATGCAACTGCCCCCACGCGGCTCCCCAAAACTGCATAGAAGTTGGGATTACATGCTGCAGCTGTACAGGACATTGTTTAGGGTGTTTGGAATACTGTGTTCAGTTCTGGTCTCCCTGCTATAGGAAAGATGATGTAAAACCTGAGACATGCAGAAAAGATTTACAAGGGTGTTGCCAGGGTTGGAGGGTTGAGCTACAGGGAGAGGCTGAATAGACTGGGGCTGGTTTCCCTGGAGTGTTGGAGGCTGAGGGGTGATATCACAGAAGTTTATAAAATCATGAGGGGTATGGATAGGGTGAATAGACAAGGTCTTTTCATAAAGTAGGCGAGTCCAAACAAGAGGGCATCAGTTTACGGTGAGAAGGCAAAGATATAAAAAAACCTGAGAGACAACAAGTGGTAAAGACTGGTATAATTACAACATTTAAAAGGCATCTGGATGGGTACATGTGAAGGAAAAAGTGAGTTGGATATGGGCTAAATGCTGGCAAATTGGACTAGATTAATTGAGGGTATCTGGTCGGCCTGGACGAGTTCCATGCTGTGCAACTCTATGACTTAATGACTCTATGACACTTAGCTGATATTTGGTAAAATCATCCCATAGTCTCGTTAGTCTCTAAGTTTTTGTATTAAAGATGCTTAATGATTCAAAGTAACCTCCATCTCATATGGGGTCTGCCTTCAAAAGGATTAAAGAGATACGTGTGTAAAAAGCATGGCGATTGGACCAGATTTTAAAGACAGTCACTGACTCTTCCCATGAAAATAGACCATTTGTGTGAGAGACTGACATTACCAATCTTGAACTGAACTGAATTCATAACAAATAACCTTTTGTTGGGTTCTGATATTATTTCTGATTGTTTTCCAAACCTGCACATTGTTATTTGCACTCTCAAGAACAACTCCCAAGTTTATGTGACAAGTTTATATCGTGACAAGTGTCCATGTTTTATGTCAATAATAAAATGCCACTCTAATCCTCATCTTTACTTGTGCTTTAGATGCGACAGGGAAGATAAATAGATCAAGACTAGAAAATCAAGGGCCCTCCACGTGACTTTGTGATAAATGCACTTGATGCTTTTTCTAACAGTGTGCTCATCAAACTGAAAGTTTATAGCTAGGGAACTTAATTGATTGTATTTATCTATCAAAAGAAGCTGTAGAAAACTCTTACATTGCAATGTAATAAATACAAATTGAAATGCAACAGGAAATCTTATTGTAAAACTGCTCATGGAAAACACTCTTGGAAAAGATTACTACTTGTTCAGTGTTTTCTTGGATAAGGTAATCTTTGTGTGAGGCTTTAATCTTTGATTATCTTAATCACCAGAAAATCAACAGCTTTGAGAATCCAGCACTCTGTCTGAATATTCAATTTACATCAATCAGAATTCTGCATGAGTGAACCTTTTCTCAAACTTACCATTCAGATTGGTCTCTCTTTCTCTTTAATTGCATGCCCATCATTCACCTGCCTTTCCCCCCCTCTCCTTATAGTGAAGCTTTTCATTTCTCTCCTCTTAGTACTTTGTCCCTCGTTAAAGTGATTGCTTTCCTTGATGCTTGAAGATCAGTGATGATCAACATTTTGATCAACATGACTAAGAAATTAAAGTTATTCTGCGGAGCCCCGGCTGCTGATTTTGTGCCTTGCAAAGATGCTGATGTTCAGCATCTAATTAAAAATCAAAAAGATTTTCTGTCTTAAAGGCAGCATCCTTATACACCTGCATTGTGCTTTATTCACTTGTAGGGTGAGTGCGTCACTAACTGGGTCGGCATTTATTGCCCATCCCTACTTGCCCTTGAGAAGATGGTGGGCTGTCTTCTTGAACTGCTGCAGTCCACATGATGTAGGTTGACCCACAATGCTCATTGGGAGGTGAAATAACTGCACAGAGGCTGTATCCAGTCACCAAGTCATCCTTTATTTATATGCATGCAGTGCACTGGGTGTAGTCATTCAGTTCGGAGTCAGTCCCTGGGATCAGGAGATTCAGAATCCCCTGTTTACATCATCAGCCAGAGCTCCTTGATTAGCCCAGGTTAACAACCTCAATCAAGGATTTCATTGTCAATAAGTCATTGTCCATCTCGTTCCAATCACTACAGGTAGAAATATCAGTGACAGTAAAGGAATAGCGATATATTTCCAAGGCAGAATGCTGTATGGCTTATAGGGGAAATTGCAGGTGTTTCCACATATCTGCTGCCCTTGTCCTTCCATATGGAAGTGGTCAAGGGTTTGGAAGATACTGTCTGAAGATCTTCGATGAATCTCTACAGTTCACCTTGAGTATAACAGATAGATTGTTGATAGATTTCTCAACCTCAAAAGCTAATGAGTAGTGTGGGGGAGGAGAGGAGGGTTGCAGAATGAGGAACTGGTGGAGAATCCAGTTACTGAAGTGGGCAAAGTGCATTTCTTAGAAATATATATTGTATTGGCCATTCCAATCTTGATAGATTTAGACAGAGGCTCAGAATTTAGCAGCCAGTTTGTATCTAAATCACTGAGCATGGTCAACTGAATTGCTGGTTTCACACTATGGTAAAAAACAATAACTGCAGATGCTGGAAACCAGATTCTGGATCAGTGGTGCTAGAAGAGCACAGCAATTCAGGCAGCATCCAATGAGCAGTGAAATTGGATGCTGCCTGAATTGCTGGTTTCATACTATGTCCACTATTATTCTTGAGTGACTTAAATCCAACAAAAGAGTGCAGGTTGAGAAATCTATCAACAATCTATCAGTTATACTCAAGGTGAACTGTAGAGATTCATGGACATCTGATTTGCAAGTAATCCTATCAATTTTCCAAAGGGTGTTTTAGCTCAAAATTGCTTCAAATATTTTTTGATCCTCTATGTGTTTGCCCTCTGAATCCTAGGATGCATATCATTGATACCTGGCATTCTGTCCTCCATCTTACTACCATGTAAAGTTCCTGTTATCTATCAGAATAGTTTACATTTCGCTCTCAACCATTTCAAGCTTCAGCCATTCTCTGATATTATTTATTTTAATACTGAAAGCATTTACAAATTATGTCCATTTTGATTATATAAAGCACACACCATTTTACTTTGGACTGTGGACTGAAAATGGATAAAGAAAATGAGCATTGTTTTAAAGAAGGAAAACACAAAACTTTGCAAGGGGTTTGTTTGCAAATTTCAAATGACAAGTGAAGTCTAAGAAGTATGTGAGGCAATGTTACTTTTGTGGACAGCGAATCTAGACAAATTGGCACCATTTATTTTGGATTCAGGGGAATGCAGCATATGTATAGCCTTCTGATTTGTCTAACTGCGACTTAACACAGACCTTGTGTGTGAAATGCAAACTGAAAACTCCAAGAACCAGCAACAGCAACATTTTGATTTCTTTTCTTTATAGTGTGCTCTCTGTCTAAAGACCAGGAGAGACTACATTCAGAGACACTGAAGCAAAAAATACAAAGAGATAGAGGAAATGAGATCTAATTGATCTTTCAGTAAAGGTTGTCCATCAGTGCAGACTAAATTGTATCTTCTTCAATAAGAATTAAGAGGATTGTGAGAAATACCCTTTGTTTCTTTTTGTTATCTGGGCTTAAGATGCAGTACCACATTTGCCTTGAATATACCCCTTTCCCCACCTTGTGTAAAATGCCTGTCTTTTTCTTATTCATGAATGTGTGTGTACTTGGGGTAAAAGTAATCTAAGCTTAAGTTTAATAGCAGCAGCTAAGTAATTAATAATCCATCTTCTTTGTCATTTTGTTGAAGTATCAGTGCTCATAATAAATAGTTACTTTTCCTGCTCATTAGGAAGCCTGTTGTGTACTATTTCTGGGTTCCTAACTGCAGTCAATCAATTGGGTAAATTGACATTTGAAGTTTAATGAGATTCATACACATTTGTCATGAGTAGCTATCTCATGGAATAATGGGGCTCGATTAGCAGCAAACTTTTCCCAATTGGCTTGAGACAATTCTCACTTCCAAGTTGCCAGTGCTGTCTTCCAAGAATCCTCTCCAATTTGTAAAAGTTTCCTTTTCATTAGTGCACTTGAAAAGTTTCCTTCGAATATTTTTATAACTTGGTTCGCCCACGTTATCTCAGCTTGACTTATCCTCAGTTCTCGTGCTGTCGCCTACTTTTGTTTCTTCCCTCTATAAAGAACAACTTGATTAGAAGAAAGTTGCATTTGACAAATTGCTGGAGTCACTGAAATAGTCAAAAGTTGGAATAGCAAATCGGTAGAAAAAACAATTGTTTAAGATTCTTGAATGATATTGTACAGTCCAGAAATATAGGCACAGAAGTAGACCATTTAGACTGTTGTAAATTTTTTGCCACTCAATTAGGTCATTATTGATCTGTGTCTCAACTCTATCTTCCTACCTTTATCTTATAATCTTTGCATAAGAAAATACATATACCAATCTCCATTTTTAAATTTTCATTTGTCCAAGTTGTTCAGTGTTTGATTATGTGTACCCATTAACTTCTCACTGCTCTGTGCGCTGTTAGCTGAACCTCTGATTGAGATTACAAGGAGGCTGAAACCTAATTGTAAGATTGTAGCTGCTAATATTTTGAAAGTTTCATTATTAAATTCCTGTTCAGACATAGAGTGTGGGGAAAATCACCTCTGCTTTTCTCTGCTAATGCCTGCAGTGTGAAGGAGTTCTTCCTAGCATCACCCCTAAATGGTCTGTCTGTAATTTTAAGTTTGGGCAATTTTTTTCCACAACCAGTGGAAGTTATACCTGCTGTACCCCTTTAACCATTTCAAACCATTCAATGAGAGGAACCCTGAAACATATTCAAGGGAATGCCTGCCTGACCTTTGTGAATTCTCTCTAGGGTTTAACTCTTCAAGTTCTGGTATGCCCCTGAAAATAATGGATGGTGCTATTAAGACAACGGCAGCAGTGACTGTTTACTCAACCACAACTCCACAAAACCTGAGCATGATAATCTATCCTAGCACATTACTGCTTGATTGAGGGTACAGTGCACTGTCAATTGTTCCCTCGACTGAATGTAAAATATTTCTTGACACAACTGGAGCAAGAGAACATAAACTGTAGGAACAGAAGAAAGTCATTTAGTCCATTGAGTCCATTCCATCATTCAATGAGACTATGACTGATCTGACAATCCTCTACTCCACTTTATTGGCTTTTTCCCAAAACCCCAATTCTCTGACTGATTAAAAATCTGTTCTTCTTGGCCTTGAATATACTTAATGACCCAGCCTCACATTTTCATATTATATTCCATTTGCCGACATGTTTACCACCTTACTTAACTCTGAAAACTCATTTTTTTTCATCCTCAACACTTGCCTTTGCTCCTTTTTTGAGTCATCTACGAAACTTGCTGATAATACATTCACTTCGGTTACCCAAATTATTCATATATATTGTAAAATATTGTGGTCCTAACACAGATCCTTTGCCACTCTACTAATTACAGGTTGTCATCCAGAAAATGGTCACCTCATCCAAACTCTCTAACTTTTATTGGTTAGCCAATTCCTTTATCCATGCTAAGATACTACCCCTAACAATATGGCCTCTTGTCATATTAAGGAGCCTAACATGCAATTCCTTATTGAACTCTATTGTTTTTGGCAATCACTTATGTTAGGTCTGCTGATACCCCTTTAGCTATCCTGCTTATTGTCTCGCCAAATAATTCGAATAAATTTGTCAGAAGTGATTTCCTATTCATTAAACTGTTGACTCTGCTTGATAATATCACACGATTCTAAATGCTCGGGTATTACATCCTTCATAATAGAGGAAAAACAAATAACAAACCTCATCCTCACATCTGAGTTCTTGAATTTTAAAAAAGCAGAGACTGGGTGGAATCAGATCAAGATTACATGATTTCAGCACAATTAACTCAGGTTCAATTCAGCTTGTGTGAAATGGAAATTCACTGATACATGTAATATTGCAATTATTCAACAGATATCACCAATCATTAGTAAAATTAACTTTAATGGATTCTGTCCACTTACAGATGAAATGATTTGAAACCCTGCCTGAATATTTTCCCATAAAGAATGTTGTATAGCAATTGTTCTCCACGTTTTGCATTCCTAACTAATGCTATTTGAAAGGACATCTACTGTTAATTGCTATTAGAATTAACTCATTATAGAAGGTCAAAGAAATGACTGAATATGCCATTTAAGTTTCCATAGAAACACAACAGCAGTCATCTTTGATAGCGAATGCTGCAGTGAGCTCACGTTGGGTTGAAAATTAGGCAGTGACGATACTCACTGGATCACTGCCCATTATTATCTCTCCAACAACCGCCGATTCAGTGGATCTTGAGTGCTGAGAGTTTAGGTTGACATTGAGTAGTAGCTTCGGGTTGGCGTGAGTTGGGTTTGATCAGCTGAGACTTTTCTTTCCGCAGTGCTGAGGAAATAGAAGGCACCCTTACCTATTTGGCTAAGACTTCCCTCTTCTTTGTCATCCCCTCCTCATCATAACTATACGATACACTCTGACACCTGACCCCGAGGCCAGCTTGACCATAGTTGATGCATAACAACTAGCAGGCAATACTCACTTCCTTTTGCAGACAAAATACATGTGCTGAATTCTTTCTCCTCTGCTATGACAGACACTTATCGTGAACATTTAATTTTCACTGCTGGCTTTGAGTAGTTATTGATTGCTTCACAATTTCCCCTCCGTGAATTTCGAAATCTGGTTTTTAAATTTTAGCTTTTAAATCCAGGACAGCCCAATGGAATATATTAGGGAGAAGGGACTTGAAGTCATCAATGAGGGCCTGCATCATTGTTGAAAGAAGACTTTCCATCAAGCTGTTTAGGATTGCAATATTGTTTTTCAGCTCTTACTGTTTATGCTCCATTCCTCTTGACAAAAACCACACATCTAAAACTCAATGTGTAAACTATTTGTTTTAAGAATGAGGTTGGGCAGAATGCTCAAGATGCAACATTCTAAACTAACCACTTCACTAACTGAACTAGTTTAAGTGCTATTTTGTGATTATGTTAGATTTTAAGTGCAGGAGTAGGTCATTTAGATCCTTTAATGTGTTTCCTCTTCAAAGTCTTTCTACCTTGAAACTGTACACCTTAATATGCTTGGAGAAAGTGAGGACTGCAGATGCTGGAGATCAGAGTTGAGAGTGTAGTGCTGGAAAAACATAGCAGGTCAGGCAGCATCCGAGGAGCAGGAGAATCGACGTTTTGGGCATAATCCTGTTCCCAAAACATCGATTCTCCTGTTCCTTGGATACTGCCTGACCTGCTGTACTTTTCCAGCACCACACTCTCGACCTTCATATGCTTCCCTCTCAAAAATCTTTATCAATTGCAGGTTTGAACTTGGGTGAGAAAGTAACATATTTCCATTATACTTTATATAGAAATGCTTTTCCTGCCTCCATGTGTCACCTGATGAAAGACTTTCCCACTATCACTCCTATTAGCCTTATTTAATGTTTTAAATATCATATTTCATTCAACATTTCTTTCTTGCAATTTTGTATGGAGTTTTCTTTACATATAGGTGAATTTGGCTCTGCTATTATTTACACTACCGTTATGGCCATATAACACTGCTCCTCCACCTCAGCTGTTTACATATGATATCTCTGCTGTGCTTTTCCAGTGCCACACTCTCGACTCTGATCTCCAGCATCTGCAGTCCTCACTTTTCCCGCATTGTCTTACTCTCACCATCAGCGTGAGTGCTCGCCGCTGCTGGGACTCTCTGGTTTTCAAGTTATCAGCATCATATTCAAAGACCATGTGCGCACCAGATCAAATGCTGCGACCCTGATATGTGGAGAGAAATTCTTCTGGAGATTATCTGCCTCTCCATCTCTGAGGACAAAGTCACAGAGCTCTCAGATGAAGCACTGGGGAGGCCTACAAACTGCACCCACCACCTGTTGGTACATGATTGAAATTCTGCGGAGCACATCACTGGTATTTCTCTACAGCTGACCCAGGCTGCTGGCAAATTGGATGACCACTATAGACCTGGCACCTGATCAGATCTAGACAGGAGAGGACCCCATGGAGTTGTTGACAAACAAATCAATGGGAAGCCTATGGGATCACCAATATCAGGACCTTAGCAGAAGCAGTTATGCAAAGGTTAGAACAACAGCCTTTCCCACGATCCAGCCCAAACTTTGGGTCCATGATGTGGATGACACCTTTGTCACCATGAAACGCAACAAATTAGAAGAAACCCACAAAACACATAAACAACATCCTTATTGGTATAAAGTTCACCAAAGAGGAAGATAACAATAACAAACTCCCCTTCTGTCACAGTAGAATGGAAAGCCAGTGGAGAGCTGCAAACCAGCGTCTACAGAAAAACCACACACACTGACCAGATACTCAAATACAGGAGCAACCATCCCAACACCCACAAACAGATCTACATCAGAACATTACTTAAATGAGCCACAACACACTGCAACACCCAGGAACTAGGAGAAGGCGAAGAAAAAACAGCTATATAACGTATTCAGGAACAACGGGTATCCGATAAGCGCAATCCGCCGATTCCTGCACAACAACCTAAACAAGAAGACACAACACACCCAGAGACTCTAGCCACACTACCATACATTAAAGACATCTCGGAGATGACTGCCAGGTTACTCCAGCCCCTTGGCATCATGGTAGCCCACAAGCCTACCAACACACTGAAACAACTCAATGAATCTAAAGGACCGTGTACCAACAACCAGCAGTATGAATGTCACATACAAGATACCCTGCAAGGACTGCAACAAACATTACATTGGACAGACAGGGCAGGAAACTAGCCACCAGGATACATGAGCATCAACTAGCCACCAAAAGACATGACCAACTATCATTAGTATCCATACAGAGACAAAGAGGGACACCAGTTCAACTGGGACATACATCCATCCTGGGACAGATTAAACAAAGACACGCACAGGAGTGGTGGCACAGTGGTTAGTACTGCTGCCTCACAGTGCCAGAGACCCGGGTTCAATTCCCACCTCAGGCAACTGACTTTGTGGAGTTTGCACATTCCCCCCGTGTCTGCGTGGATTTCCTCCCACAATCCCCAAAAAATGTGCAGGTTAGGTGAATTAGCCATGCTAAATTGCCCATAGTGTTAGGTGAAGGGGTAAGTGTAGGGGAATGGGTCTGGGTGGGTTGCGCTTCAGCGGGTCGGTGTGGACTCGTTGGCCGAAGGGTCTGTTTCCACACTGTAAGTAAACTAATTCCTAGAGGCCTGGAATTCAGATCGCAACTTCATTTACAAACATATTGATTTGGACCCAATTTACCAACCTCTCAGAAAAAGAACTGACCACAACAGGCCAAGACAGATAAATAGCAATTGGGACAGTACACCAAGCGCTTTAATGGAGGCTCACTGATGATGTTACCCAGCATGGTGACAAAACTTCTGAGAATAAACCTTCCAGCTCACTGAGCAAACTTACAACCTGAGATACAAACCATCACAAAAATCGCATGCAGATAAATCCCTCGGACCTGATCCAGTGCGTTTCAGAACTTTGTGGGCAAATAGGGAATAGATTGTTGGATGAATAGCCATGGTGAGGTGCCAGAAGACTGGAGGTTGGCTAACAGAGTCATAGAATCATCCATGCCAACCAGATATCCCAACCTAATCTAGTCCTACCTGCCAGCATCTGGCCCATATCCATCTAAACCCCTCCTATTCATATACCCCTGCAGATGCCTTTTAAATATTGCAACTGTGTTGCCATTATTTAAGAAAGGAAAAGTCAGGGAACTATAGACCAGTAAGCCTGACATCAGTGGTGGGTAAGTAGATGGAATGGGGATTCTGAGGGATAGGATTTACATGCAGTTGGAAGGAAAAGAACTAATTAGGGAAAGTCAGCATGGCATTGTGCATGGAATTGATGTCTCACTCACTTGATTGAGTTTTTGAAGAGGTGACAAAGAAGTTTGATGAAGGCAGAGTGGTAGATTTTGTCGATATAGATTTCAGCAAAGCTTCCGACAAGGTTCCACATGATAGACTTGTTAGCAAGGTTAGATCACATGGAATTCAGTGAGGGCGAGCCAATTGGATACAAAATTGGTCTCAAGGTAGGAGACAGAGAGTGGTCATGGAGTGTTGTTTACCAGATTGGTGACCAGTGGTGTGCCACAAGGATCGGTGCTGAGTCCATTGCTTTTCATCATTAATATAAATGATTTGGATGTGAATGTAGGAGGTATGATTAGTAAGTTTGCAGATTGGCGGAGTAGTGGACAGTGAAGAAGATTTTCGCAGAGTACAATGGGACCTTGATCGATGGACCAATGGACAGTGGAGTGACAGATGGCATTTAATTAGATAAATGTAAGATTTTGCATTTTGGCAAAGGCAAATCAGGGCAGCACTTTTACACTTAATGGTAGGGCCCTGGGGAGTGCTGCAGAACAAAGAGACTGAGGAATGTAGGTGCATAGTTCCTTGAAAATCGAGTCACTAGCATAGTGAAGAAAGTGCTTGACATGCTTTCCTTCACAGGTCATAACATTAGATTCCCTACAGTGTGGAAACAGACTCATCAGCCCGACAAATCCACACCAACCCACCCAGAGTCATTCCTGTACCCTATATTTACCCTTGACTAATGCACCTAATACTATGGGGAATTTAGCATGGCCATTTACTTAACCTGCGCTGAAAATGTGTTGCTGGAACAGCACAACAGGTCAGGCAGCATCCAGGGAACAGGAGAATCGACGTTTCGGGCATAAGCCCTTCTTCAGGAATGAAGGGCTTATACCCGAAACGTTGATTCTCCTGTTCCCTGGATGCTGCCTGACCTGCTGCGCTGTTCCAGCAACACATTTTCAGCTCTGATCTCCAGCATCTGCAGACCTCACTTTCTCCATTTACTTAACCTGCACATCTTTGGATTGTGGGAGGAAACCGGAGGAAACCCATACAGATACGGGGAGAACTGTAAACTCCACACAGACAGTCGCCCAAGGCAGGAGTCAAATGGGTCCCTGGCGCTCTGAGGCAACAGTGTTAGCCACTGTGCCACTCCTATTGCCGTTGATTATGAGAGTTAGGATAAAGTGAGGACTGCAGATGCTGGAGATTAGAGTCGAGAGTGTGTGGTGCTGGAAAGGCACAGCAGATCAAGCAGGAGAATCAACATTTCGGGCAGGAGCCCTTCACCAGGGAGCTGGCATGTCAAGTTCCAGCTGTACAGGGCATTGGTGAGACTACTTTTAGAATACTGTGTACAATTCCGGCTAGCTCCTCTATAGGAAAGATGTTGTTAATCTTGAGAGGATGCAAAAAAGGTGTACAAGGATGTTGCCAGGACTGGTGGGTTTGAGCAATATGGAGAGGCTGAATAGGCTGGGGTGTTTCTGCCTGGAGTGATAGAGACTGAGGGGTAATCTTACAGAAACTTATAAAATCCCTGGAGCATTGGAGACTGATGTTTGACCTTCTAACCTGAGACATTTATAAAATCATGAGGGACATGGATAGAGTGAAGACATAAGGTTTTTTTTCCTAGGGTGCAGGAGTCCAAACTTAGAAGACAAGGTTTAAGATGAGAGTAGAAAGATGTAAAAAGAACCTGAGGGGTAATTTTTCTATGCAGAGGGTGATGAGTGTATGGAACAAGCTGCCAGAGAAAGTGGTGGAAGTGAGTATGATTACAACATTTAAAAGGCATCTGGATGGGTATATGAATAGGAATGGTCTAGAGGGATATGGGCCAATTCTGGCAAATGGGACAAGGTCATATTGAATTGTCTGATTGGCATGGATGAATTGGCCCAAAGGGTTTCATTCTGATCTGTATGGCTCTATAAAATGCAAAAACAGACAAGGAAGCAGCAGGCCAGTTTGTTAGAGACTATTGGTAAACTGGAACATAGTGTGAAGGAGTCCACCAACACTATCTGTACCATTACAACCTCTGATATCCATTCACCTGGTTGCCCCCTCAGACTGGCACCTGCCAGGGAGAACCAAGTCCTGCAGAATGCTCATTAACTGCTGGAGATTAACCCAGAGACCTGCACCTCCATCACTTTAGTCATTATGGCCAACCTCTATGGAAAAGTGATAGGGCGACAAAGGACCTTGAGCTCACTCGAAATGCTTCCTTCTCACAAGGAGACAGGGCAGCGTCAGGTGTCCTCAAATTAAGGGGCAACCTCAAAGGGGCCTCCTCCCGAGAGTTTGCTCCAGAGGTCCCTCTAGCTTGCCTATGAGCCAAAACTGTGCGGAAGTTCAAACCAAGGAAGGAGAGCTTGCATCTGGTTAGAACACGCTCAGCATACTTAGGCCCTTGAGCTCAAGATATCTTTGGGGATTGTCTGCCCAATGCAGTGCCAACAGTGACCATGGTAGCGCAGTCCCTCTCCAGCTCAGCTGGAGACCCCTAAACTGTCTTGAGACATAGTGGGAGGGCAAGGTATAATAAAAACTTCTGAGGGCACTTAGGTGGCACAGACAATACTTCCCTGACCTTAGAATGTTACTTTTCAAAAAAAAATGGCCCTTAAAGTATTTGATTGTAATTTTACCTGCAGTTCCAAGAATGAAGATACAAAATCTGCCCTACCATATTGCCTGATGATTCTAGGATCTTGGCTAAGGAAATGCTATTCTTTCCTTTATACTCATCATAGCATAATACCTTGTTCCTGATCAATGTGGGAGAATTAGCGATTGTAAAGCCTTCAAACGGTTATTAATTTTAACTTCCAATAAGCAGGAGGAAAAGTAAAGATAGAAAATTTAAAAGAAAATACGTAACTTTGCTATGAAACAGGAACTTGCTTTTGAGTAGCAATAAATTTACAGTCAATGAATATTGACCTCACCCAAGTCAGACCTTGTAAGGCCATGTATCAATTGAGTCGTTAAATAAAAACAAAATGCTGTGGATGCTGGGAAACTGAAATGAAAACTGAAAATGCAGGATACACTCAGTTGGTCTGACACCATCTGTGGACAAGAAACAGTTCACATTTTTGAGTCCAGTGTGACTCTTCTTCAAAGTTTCTCCAACGCCTTTCTGATTTTATTATCAATTAATTGCTGCCTGGCTTGTTATGATCAACTCTATATTGTCTATTATGCTAACAAGAAAGTTGGCCCTGTTCAATGTTTTTATCTTCTCAGAAGACCACTGCTCATCACCCAGGTCTTCAGCATCCAGCACATTGCCTCTTTACCTGCTCCAGTTGTGAAAAGGACAGCATGCGAGGATCACACAGCATGCTCCATCAGGAATGGACTGCAAAATCCCCCTCAAACGATCCAGCCATTGGAACCTCACTTTCAGGAGACTGCATCATGACATCCCAGATGGAAGAATTAGTTATACAGTCAGAGAGATGTACAGCATGGAAACAGACCCTTTGGTCCGACCCATCCATGCTGACCAGGTATCCCAACCCAATCTAGTCCCACCTGCCAGCACATCTGCATTCTGCCTCTTTCAGGGAGTTGCATAGTGGACTCATTAGCCATGGTTGAAGAGAATAGCCCTTCGTACCTAGCAGCCATCCTTGAAATGAAGCACCAGAGGTCACAAGTGTATTTGAATCATGGTATCTTCCAGGATAGCTGAAAGATGTCGTAGTGATATTCACAGATGATTTATACGCTGATTGAATAGAACCATTTTCCATTGATTAACTCAGGCATATGATGCTCTCAATACAATGTTCACACAGTCTGTAGTTCCCTGCACCTAGGGGGAGCCAGCAATGTTACCAAAGAATACTATCAGGCTGTAACACTGATGTTGTCACAGGAAAATGAGATGAAGCAATGTGATCTGCCATAAAGTGCATCATAACAGTCTTGATCCATTGGGCCTCCTGCAGATCCTGAGTCGGTCTCCTGCTGGGATTTCTTCATGTGAAGTCTGTTCAGTAACCCCTGGGGGTTACTGTTGGTCCTGGGCTTGCTGAGTCAATTGTTTCTCTTGATTTTCTCTCCGCCTTTGTTGTGCAGAATGGCAATAACCCCTGCTGTGGCCAGATTCATTGGTGACAGTCCCAACTGACCCGTAAGGGAAATATCAGAAATTAAACAGCACCTTAGCAGTATGACCAGTTAGTAGCAATCACAAATACAGATTAGCATATTCTTCAACACACTGGTACAGGGAGGCCTCTAACAAGAGAGCCATGTGATGACTGTGGATGGTCTTTTGATACTGTAGCCCTCTTGTATCACAGTGTGGCATGGCAACTGTTCTTCCTAACACCACAAGAAACTACAGAGAATTGTGAACACAACCAGTCCATCACAAAAACCGAGCTTCCATCCATAGACACCATCTATACTTCCCGCAGTCTCCGGTAAGCAGCCAACATAATCAATGACCCCTCCCACCCAGGTTATATGCTCTTCCACCCTCTTCCAGTAGGCAGATGTAAAAATTTGAATACATGTATGAATAATTTCAAGCTTCTTTCCCGCTGTTATCAGACTTTTGAACGGACCTCTCAAATGTTAATTCTGATCTCTCTATCTCTGCACCTTCTCTGTGGCTGTAACACTATATTCTGCACTCTCTTCTGCTTTCCTGATGTACTTTGTATGGTAGATCTGCCTGCACAGAACATAAAACAACACTTCTCCCTGTATCACGGTATATGTGACAACAATTAATCAATCAAACAATCAATACATAGATGTGTGCAGCACAAGTCATGTTTTGTTAATGCGGTACGAGATTGTAAGTGGCAGTGGGAGTTTTGAAACATTGCCCCATCACAGTTTCCGCCCACATCTCCAATCAGCAAAAGAGAAAGCAGTACTGCATACAAAACCATGCCAACAAATATTGTCTGTTCAACATGAGAGGAAAGAGGCAGCATCACTTTGTACAAATTCTGAGAGTTTGGAATATGTTTGGGAACTCTGGACCGTGGGTGACATTGTAAAGGTCTACTGTCATTACTTCTGCTTCACAGAGCTGACTGTGGTCAATTTGCAATGACCAATAACATGGCCCTGACTGCTTGTAACCAAGATTTTTCTGAAGCATTGTTGGCCACTACACAAGGATCACATGCAGTATTCGATGATTACAGATGTGTTTAACCTCTAATAAGTAAATAAAATATATTTGCCTTTGAAGAGCTTCAACTCCCTCAGAATCTCTCTCAGAGAAGAAACATACACTGACTTTGCCCTCATTTCCTTTGCCCAAGCATGAATCACACAAGGCGCGTCTGGGTGGGATGCTCTTCAGAGGTCTGCTTCCACATTGTTGGGATTCCATGAAACACAGACAGCACTTCACAGAGTGAGTTGTGGGCTCTGCACCTCAATCACGGTGACTGCTCCCTGACCCTAACCTTCATGTTCTCCTCTGCCTTGCATTCCCTTTCACTCCCATCAGGTTTTAGCCTCCCCACAATCCCAAACAAAACTTTTATTTAAATTTTCATTTCCCATTTTGCTGCCTGAGACCCAGATTTCCAGCTTACTCCTGCCAAACATAGCGATACATTGACAACATGTCTTCCCCTATCAGGGCCAGGGTGATCCTTGCTGATGATCACTACCCTTGCAGTAGCCCATGCCATCCAATGGCCTGCTATCTCCCACCCTTGTTTGCCTTCATAATAATTGTCTCATCCGTATCCCAGCATGCTGCCTCCAATCCTCACAGTTGACTTCCCAATATAGTAGTGGTCCCTAACGAACCTCTCTGTCTTTCAGCAGATGTTCTGTCCTGACAGCGGGCCACACCTAACTGACCAACCTGGAAGGACAATCTCATTTGAATTGCCCCTGATTGATCTCTATGAAGCTCCCTGGTTGGGCTGTCCCTGGTTGGGCTGGACATGCAGCACTTATCATGACCCACTCCCCAGGCTGTATGATACTGGAAATCCTGACCCTCAACACCCAGAGTGACTAACTGAGTGTGACCAACACGAGAACTGAGATCAGACAATGCCTGTTACTGATTGATAACAGGTTCCTTTAGCTTGCCTAAGGATTCTTCCCCTTAGACTTTCAGACACCACCATTTGACTGAATCACATTCAGTGTTTGCTACAAAGGTTACTGACAAATGCTGTAGGTGTGACATTGATGAAGCATGAGTCGTGCAGCAAAATGTCCATCACCATAACTGATCACTGCAAGCACGTTGCCTGGCTTTGTGTCTGCACTAAAGGCAAGACAAGGCAGATAGATCGTGAGCCTTTACGTTATTAAGTTAAAAATCACATAACACCAGGTTATAGTCCAACAGGTTTATTTGGAAGTACAAGCTTTTGGAGCGGTGCTCCTTCATCAGGTAACCCATGGAGCAAGATCATAGGACACAGAATCTATTGGAAAAGATAAAAGTCTCAAACAATTGATGTGATATATTGAACAAACCTAGATTGCTGTTAAGTCTTTAATCACTTAGAATGGGAATGCAAGTTTCAATTGGTTAAGGTGGAAAGCCCAGAACATCTACCAAGTCACAGTCCTGAAATAACTTAAGGTTATGAATGAGGCAGCAATGCATAAAAAGACAAGGCAAGGCATGGCAGAGATACTATGAGCATTCATGTGAGTGAACCCTAAGGAGAACAAACAGGAGTCCTGTGAAATACATGAGCCAAGTGTGTGTGTTTGCGCGTGTGTGTGTGTGTGTGTATCTGGGGCTGTCTTCCCTGGAGTGTCGGAGGCTGAGGGGTGACCTTATAGAGGTTTATAAAATTATGAAGGCCATGGACAGGATAAATAGACAAAGTCTTTTCCCTGGGGTTAGGGAGTCCAGAACTAGAGGTTTAGAGTGAGAGAAGAAAAATATAAAAGAGACCTAAGGGGCAGCTTTTTCACGCAGAGGGTGGTATGTGTATGGAATGAGCTGCCAAAGGAAGTGGTGGAGGCTAGTACAATTGCAACATCTAAAAGGCATTTAGATGGGTACATGAATAGGAAGGGTTTGGAGGGATATGGGCTGGCTGTTGGCAGGTGGGACTAGGTTGGGTTGGGATATCTGGTCGGCATGGATGGGTTGGACCGACAGGTCTGTTTCCATGCTGTCCATCTCTATGACTCTAATTGTCAGCACCTAGTTTCTGTGATCATTGATTTCTAGAGACCACTAGTTTCTGTCCACTATCAAGAAAATGTTTACAAATGAGGCGAAATTAACTAATAATGAGATGTTAGCAAGATTCTCATCCAGCTATCGAAATACTATGCACAAAATTGGACTTATGTTTCAAGCTCCAGATTTTCTTTTTTTCACTCTCACTGTATGTTCCCAACTCTTGCCCATGCTATTCAAGGCCTGGAAAAATTCAGCCCATCGTCGTTTTATATATACCTTTTTTTTGAAACTTCTCAAAACCAAGTGCAACATAGCTAAAAAAAAATCAATGTCCCTAGTTTGTAATTCATTTCAATATTTGCTTCTACAGTTCTTCCTGTTAAATCAACTCCTGATGAATTCGTTTTGCATGTTTGTGCATGTTTTAACGTCCTCTAAATATAGAAGGACAAGTTATATACTAGTATGACGCATTGGGTTTCTATGGAAATGTCATTCAGGAACAAGGACTTGTGCAAAGATTCTAGAGTCATTTTGTTGCCATAGTTAATGATAAATAGACTTATTGAAGGAGCAAAGGTCAAAACAAGTATCATACATAGGCATTTTAATTATATTTTGGGAAGAGTCCTGAACAGAAATAAGAAAGACCATATTCAACTGCTCAAATACAACCCTTTTAATCTCATGAGAATAGGTCTTCCAGTGAGGTAAAATAACTAGGCCCAATCTAGAAATTGTGCTTTATCTTTGCTTTCTATATTTTTGAGCTCGAGTTCAAAGGTCACCACGCTCCATCTCTTCCTCGATTTCTATTTATCATGATAACCTTTGACCTTTCTCCTATCTAACTTTAAAAAAAATGTTTTTCTTATTTGTTCATGAAATAATTGCCTCAGTAGCATATTATAACACAATAATTAGCGTTCTAGATCCATCAGAAGGTAGATAGGCTTGGATTATCTGTTCTGACTATTAAGAATTTTCTGGAAGACTGTTGTCACATCCAGCCATATCAGTAAAATAAAACACAGAACTGAGGATGCTGGAGATATGAAACAAAAACAGAAATTGCTGGAAAAACTCAGCAGGTTTGGCAGCATCCGTGGCAAGAAAGTAGAGTTAACATTCCAGGGCTGGTGATTCTTCACCAGTTCTGTTTTTACTTCACATTATCAGTCACTTAACTTGAGCTATTTCGTGTGTTTTTAAAATAGTCACTATATGGGTATGCTTTAAAATTGGTTATTATTCCATTTATGAGAACCATATTGAATTCTCAACATCCATAATAATAGTTTCATATCTCAAAATTTAATACAATTTAATCAGATTAGACATCCTAACATTCACATTTAAATTGTCATTCAATGCTATTTTTAACTATAATTTTGTCATTTTTTCCAGATCAGAAATTTTCTGAATTTTCCAAACTCAAACAAACCTGAAGGAATTATATAGCATCTTGACTCAGTGTGGTTGAATCTTAACTGCTGTTTGAAATAGCCTAGCAAGCCACTCAGCTCAGGGACAACAAAAGCTGGCCTTCATAGTCTCACCCACACCCCATGAAAGAATGAAGGAATGAAAACAAGTCAACAAGTCACCTTCCTATTTCTGTATTCTCCTTCACTTACAGCACCCCACATTGAAATCAATTGATGTGGAGGTGATGGTGTTGGACTGGGGTGCACAAATTCAGAAGTCACATGACACCAGATTAAAGTCCAACAGGTTTATTTGAAATCACAAGCTTTCGGGGTACTGCTTTTTTGTCACTTCACCTGATGAAGGAGCAATGCTATGAAAGCTTGTGATTTCAAATAAACCTGGTGAATTATAATCTGATGTCATGTAAAATCTGACATTGAAATCAATTGATAATGGTCAATGGTGTAAAAAAACCAAGTTAAAAATCACACAACACCAGGTTATAGTCCAACAGGTTTATTTGGAAGGAGCAGCTTTCAGAATACTGTTCCTTCATCAGGTAACTAGTGGGTCAGGATCATAAGACACAGAATTTAAAGCAAAAGGTCACAGTGTCAAGCAATTAAAACAATGTCTTGAACAAACCTAGATTGCCAGGTAAAAACAATGACTGCAGATGCTGGAAACCAGATTCTGGATCAGTGGTGCTGGAAGAGCACAGCAATTCAGGCAGCATCCGAGGACAGGCAAAATCGACGTTTCGGGCAAAAGCCCTTCATCAGGAATAAAGGCAGAGAGCCTGAAGCGTGGAGAGATAAGCTAGAGGAGGGTGGGGGTGGGGAGAGAGTAGCATAGAGTACAATAGGTCAGTGGGGAAGGAGATGAAGGTGATAGGTCAGGGAGGAGAGGGTGGAGTGGATAGGTGGAAAAGGAGCTGGGCAGGTCAGACAAGTCCGGACAAGTCAGGGGATCGAGTTGCTGGAGGTTAGAAACTAGGATGAGGTGGGGGAAGGGGAAATGAGGAAACTAGGGGATCGAGTTGCTGGAGGAAGAACGCCTCATCTTCCGCCTCGGAACACTTCAACCCCAGGGCATCAATGTGGATTTCAACATCCCACAGCTACCTGGATTACACCTCTTCCCACCCTACCTCTTGCAAAAATGCCATCCCGTATTCCCAATTCCTCCGCCTCCACCGTATCTGTTCCCAGGAGGAGCAGTTCCACCATAGAACACACCAGATGGCCTCCAAACTTTAGAGACCGCAATTTCCCTTCCCACGTGGTTAAAGATGCCCTCCAATGCATCTCATCCACATCCCGCACCTCCGCCCTCAGACCCAACCCCTCCAACCCCGCAACAAGGACAGAACGCCCCTGGTGCTCACCTTCCACCCTACCAACCATCGCATAAATCAAATCATCCGCCGACATTTCCGCCACCTCCAAACAGACCCCACCACCAGGGATATATTTCCCTCCCCACCCCTCTCTGCCTTCCACAAAGACCGTTCCCTCCGTGACTACCTGGTCAGGTCCACGCCCCCCTACAACCCACCCTCCCATCCTGGCACTTTCCCCTGCCACCGCAGGAACTGTAAAACCTGTGCCCACACCTCCTCCCTCACCTCCATCCAAGGCCCTAAAGGAGCCTTCCACATCCATCAAAGTTTTACATGCACATCCACTAATATCATCTATTGTATCCGTTGCTCCCGATGCGGTCTCCTCTACATTGGGGAGACTGGGCGCCTCCTAGCAGAGCGCTTTAGGGAACATCTCCGAGACACCCGCACCAATCAACCAAATTGCCCCGTGGCTCAACATTTCAACTCCCCCTCCCACTCTGCCGAGGATATGGAGGTGCTGGGCTTCCTCCACCGCCGCTCCCTCACCACCAGACGCCTGGAGGAAGAACGCCTCATCTTCCGCCTCGGAACACTTCAACCCCAGGGCATCAATGTGGATTTCAACAGTTTCCTCATTTCCCCTTCCCCCACCTCATCCTAGTTTCTAACCTCCAGCAATTTGATCCCCTGACTTGTCCGGACTTGTCCGACCTGCCCAGCTCCTTTTCCACCTATCCACTCCACCCTCTCCTCCCTGACCTATCACCTTCATCTCCTTCCCCACTGACCTATTGTACTCTATGCTACTCTCTCCCCACCCCCACCCTCCTCTAGCTTATCTCTCCACGCTTCAGGCTCTCTGCCTTTATTCCTGATGAAGGGCTTTTGCCCGAAACATCGATTTTGCCTGTCCTCGGATGCTGCCTGAACTGCTGTGCTCTTCCAGCACCACTGATCCAAAACCTAGATTGCCGTTGAATCTTTCATCTTTTAGAATGTGTTTCAGGTTTCGGTTCAGTAATATGTAAATCCCAGAAGTTATTTTAAATCACATTCTTCAGATAACTTAAGGTATTATTAAAAAACATCTCAGCTCAGGAAATATATTAAAAGTTTGAGGTTAGAGTCTGTCTATATCCTAGCCTTGAGTCAGACTGGTCTATTTCCAATGTAGAAATTTATAAAATGTTATATGGATTGAATGCCTGCATTGACTGCCTGCAGGTTGTGGGTTTTTTGAACAAAAATAGATGTATCTGCAAATACAATTCTGCAAATGCAAATTCACCCCATTGACTTATATGTGTGCATGTGAGGGAAAGAGAGAGAGTGTGAGTGCGTGCATTTGAGTGCGTGTGAGAGTGTGTTTGTGTGTGTGCATGCTTAGTAGAGTGTGTGCATGAGTGTGACGGAGTATTAGCGTATAAGAGGGTGGAAATAGAACCAGTCTGACTCAAGATTGGGATATAGACTCTAACCTCACATCTTTAATACATTGTCTGAGCTGAGATGTCACCTTTTTCAAAATAAAACTTTAAGTTATCTTGAGAGCATGATTTAAAAGAATTTCAGGGGTTTACATATTAATGAACTGAAAGCTGCAACCCATTTGAAAAGGTGAAAGACTCAACAGCGATCTAGGTTTGTTCAAGATATTGTTTTAATTGCATGATACTGTGATCTTTTGCTATAAATTCTGTGCCTTATGAACCTGCTCCACTAGTTACCTGATGAAGGAGCAGCACTCTGAAAGCTAGTGCTTCCAACTAAACCTGTTGGACTATAACCTGGTGTTGTGCAATTTTTAAATTTGTTCACCCACATCCAACTCTGGCACCTCCACATTGTAAAAAAAAGCCAACATTCCACTACATCCTGTGCATTTCCTCATCTAGCAAGGGAGGTGAAAATTGTATCTTGTCTCTTTTTACCAAATTATGGACATGTGTTCTAATTTTTCTTTGTGTGATTCTGATAGATTTCATTTTACGTGCCTGTGATTGTATTTACGCTCCTCACAGTACCATATCCACGCAATTTCTCGTGCAGCTAATCGCCCAGTTAATCTATTTTTTTTTGCTGATCTTGTTTGGAACAGGAATTTTAACAAAGATAACACTACAAACTCACGTTGGAAGCCCAATTTCCCCCTCTCTGGAGATGGCGAGACAGATAAGTAATTAGGCAGTTTGGCTGCAGAAAGATACTCACCCATTTCTGCCCGCCTCAGCAGTTCTGAGACATGAAGATCCTTGGGCAATCTTCTTGATCTTCCACCGATTAAGCTCCGCGACGTGGCCCATTAATGAGTCTCTAATGAATTTCAACCTGTTCCTACCCTGATTGCCTGGCAGGTGAGAAAAGAAACTTGTTCCCCAACACTGGATCTAGGTCTACCTGCCTGCCGTGGTGGTGGTGGCAGTGATAGGAGGCTTTATTTGCCCTAATATTTATATAACCAAGGACTGGAATAGAGAGCAGGGGTTGCTGCTGAAAGTTACTCCCTTACTTTGCCTCCAATCCCCAATCACCCCACCCTTTTTTATGACCCTTACCTTGGCTGAGGCTGGTAGCGGGCCTGTATTGGTGAGGCTCCTGACTAGCGCACTGAATCCAGGACTGTATACCCAATAGCACTCCTTCGAGGAATACTCCTTACATTCTATGTGGGTTGTTGAAAGTTTGCAAAGTGTCAGCTGGAGTCAATCTGACCCAGATTCCCTTTGTCCATAACCTTCATCAGGATGAAGACTTTTACTTCAAATCTCAACCTGCGTGGATCAAGTACTGTGTCTAAGAATACATCTTTATTATCTAGCTCTCTGCCCTATGCATCAAGATTATCTTCTCGTGGAAAAAGTGTATTGATTTTTCAAAAATAAAAAACACTTTTCAAATTGCCGTTGAAATTGAACCAGAGATTTGATTTAATGGAAGCTTCAGCAAAGGAATATGCCTCGGATGCCTGTTATGGTTCAGTAATATTTCCCCTGCAGGGACACTTATATTTTATTTACAATTGACATAGCAAAAGGAATTCTTGCCCTGTGATCTAAAATCTGAGGCAATACCAATACTTCTTCTAAGGAATGATGAGGTGAAACTGAATGGGGTTAAAAGCTATGGGAATTAACTCTGGGAATGAAAACGTGTGACACTGTTCTATCCTGAAATGTTAAATATGTTCATGCAAAATTGGTGGACAAATTGGAAAATGTCGATTTTTGGAGCTGATTTTGGAAGTCCCTAACTGCAGCAATAAAGCCATAGTTTATTATTACTCAGCACCAGGTTTCTTGTTGTTAACAACCCATTGGAATAACTCTTCTTTCAGCCACATATTTGATCACTTTCCCAAACCTCACCCTACCTTGGATCCAAGTACCACTGAACCTGTGTGAGATATAATGCTGTTTCATTTCATTATCCACCACATTTTGGCTAGTGGCTGTTTCCAGGTACTGTTTTCTGTTGCAGTAGGAGCACAGGAAGAGGAGTAGGCCATTCATCCCCTCACATCTGTATAATTGACCAGATCATATTTCCCACCGACGTATATTCTGCAGATACCCTGGACCCTAACTTTTACATTTTTTAAAAGGATAGTGTAAGGCACTGTGTTCCCGATTCATTTGATCCACCATTAAACTTTAATCAAAACACACTTTATCCTTACACTTTATTCACCCATTTCTGGCCGCCTCAGCAGTTCTCAGCCGTGAAGATCCATGGGAAATCTTCTTGACCTTCCACTAATTAAGCTCATTTACGTGACCCATAAATGAGTCTCTAATGAGTTCATCTTTGGTTCAATTTCAATGGCAATTTGTAATTAACTATTAAAATCCAATAAAAAGAAGCATTGTCACAGTCCAATAGATGTGCAGGTTAGATGGATTGGCTGTGCTAAATTGCCCATGGTGTCCAGGGATTTGCAGGCTAGATGGCTTACCCATGGGAAATGCAGGGGATGGTGCTGTGGGACTGTTGGAGGTGTTGGAAGTGAAGGAAGAGTGCACTAGGGTGTCTTGGGGGGAACGGTTCCTGCTGAAGGCAGACAAGGAAGGGGAGGGAAATATGTGTCACACTTGCCCATTTAACTCCCCCTCTCTCAGGATTCAAGGGCCCCAACATACCATCCAGCTGAAGCAGTGCTTTACCTGCAGTTCTTACAATCTAATTCAGATTCCCTACAGTGTGGAAACAGGCCCTTCAGCCCTCCAAAGAGCATCCCAACCAAACCCATTCCCCTACATTTACCCCTAACTAATGCACCTAACACTACAGGCAATGTAGCATGGCCAATTCACCTAACCTGCACATCGTTGGACTGTGGGAGGAAACCGGAGCACCCGGAGGAAATCCAGGCAGACACGGGGAGAATGTGCAAACTCCACACAGACAGTTGCCCGAGATGGGAATTGAACCCGGGTCCCTGGCGCTGTGAGGCAGCAGTGCTAACCACTGAGCCACCGTGCCGCCCATACAGCATTCACTGCTCACAATGTGATCATCGCCTCCACTTTGGGGGAACAAAGCGTCGACTGGGTGACTGCTTCGCAGAACACCTACATTCTGTCCACAAAAATAACCCTCAGCTTCCAGTTGCCTGCCACCTCAACATACCACCCTGTTCCCTGGCCAACATCTCTATCTCAGGCTATCTGCAGTGGTCCAGTGAAACTCAGCATAAGCTGGAAGAACAGCACCTCATTTTCCAAGTGGGGACCCTGCAGCCTTCTGGACTCAGTGCAGGATTCAATAACCTTAGGGCTTGAACTCTCCAATATCCTCAACTCTACATCTCACACCAGGTCTTGTAATTACATAGGCTACTATTACACACAACACATTGTTATCTACTAAAAGATGCCATGAACAGATATTCACCCTCCTAGCCAGGCCGTTAATCACTCCTTTGTCCAATTGTTCTTTTCTCTCTTTGAGCTCTATCCCGAATCACCTTATCATCCTTACCCTCTCCTTCCACCTTATCTTCTGCATAAAAACAATTGCTTACTACAATCAGTTCTGAGGAAGGGTCACGGGACCTGAAACGGTAACTCTGATTTGTCTTCACAGATGCTGCCAGACATGCAGAGCTTTTCCAGCAACTTCTGTTTTTGTTTTTGGTAAGTCTATCCTTTTAACGTTGGGAGGTGTTGGTAAAGCTGTGGGAGGCTCTCATCAGGCCACAGCTGGAATAATGTTTTGGGTTCACTATCTAAGGAACGTTATACTGGGCCTCTGTAGACAGTCCAGAGAAGGTGCAGTGGAGGCACTGTCTTTGAGGAAAAGTTGAACAGTTTAGGCCTGTACTCATTGGAGTTTAGAAGAATGAGAGACAATCTTTTTGAAGCCGACAAGATTCTGAGTGGACCTGAAAGAATAGGTGTCGAAAAGGCAGGAAAGTGGAGTTGTAGTTTATCAGCTCAGCCTGTGACATCATTGATGGCAGAAGAGTCTTGGCATGCTGAATGGTCTACTTCTGTTCTTATATCTAACCGTCTGAATCTGTTTTGCTTTTCTAGCATTATTGTTTCCAAGAACTAATTCTTGGTGAAGACAGGACTCTTGGCTGACTGGTGTACATGATGCCTAATGATCTTTGATCTCATCCATGTTTTGCTTCACAAAGGACAATGAGAAAGCATATTCACCAAAGAAAACAAATAATTATCCAAACACAATCAGACATTTTAAAACTTACTCAATCCATGAAATATGTTTTTATTCTAAAGATGCATTGATTATGGTTGTCACAAATGATGCTGTTATATAACTTTAATATTCTTCAGACTAGCAGATCTGCTAGATGCAACAATACTGTTCAGCTACTTAAAATGCGCCAGAGGGGATTTGATAAAGTAGCGCTAGCTTTTGTTTAATTTTTTTTCACACTATATGGGGTATATGTAGCTAATGTCACCTCAAGCTGTTTGTTCACTCAGTTGAATCGTTTGTTTAAATATTTGTTGGTTAATCCATCTGTTGTATTCAGAACAAATTGCTATGATGAGAGTCATGCACCTATGCTTTTTAATCAAACAGATGTTTTGACAAAAACTCCCCAAGCCTCAACTTTGGGATTTCTGATTTACTACTTTTGCTTCTATCCTTTATAAGTAGGGCATATTGGGTTTGCGCCTGGTGATTATTGCAGGTGGCTTGTTAGCTGTCTGAACAGGAGGCCTCAATAAATGGATCCAAGTGAGAATGTTACCCAAAGGACTTTATCATAAAATTAGTTCAACTTCTGACTACTTAATTCGGAGTGCTAAGAACGGTAATATTGTTGCCTGAGTATTGGGTTTTTGACCCCCCCCCCCCCCTCACTATGATTGTTAAAAATGAAGACTTTTATTGAATCTTGGATCCATCACTCACTCACCTTCTACAGAGCTACATATGGTCCAATAGCCTGAATGGAGCTGTAACCTTCTCAGACAAGGGCCAGACTTGACAGCTGTGGGATATCAGCTTAAGGTGGTGCTGGAAAAGCACAGCAGGTCAGGCAGCATCCAAGGAGCAGGAAAATCAATGCTTCGGGCAAAAGCCCTTCATCAGGAATCAGATCTTTATTCCTGTTGAAGGGCTTTTACCCGAAACGTCGATTTTCTTGCTCCTCAAATGCTGCCTGACCTGCTGTGCTTTTCCAGCACCACTCTAATCTAGACTCTGATCTCCAGCATCTACAGTCCTCACTTTTGCCCAAACATACCATCCAGCTGAAGCAGTACTTTGGGGGAACAAAGCGCAGACTGGGTGACTGCTTCACAGAACACCTACATTCTGTCCACAAAAATAACCCTGAGCTTCCAGTTGCCTGCCACCTCAACATACCACCCTGTTCCCTGGCCAACATCTCTGTCCCAGGCTTGCTGCAGTGGTCCAGTGAAACTCAGCATAAGCTGGAAGAACAGCACCTCATTTTCCAAGTCGGGAACCGGCAGCCTTCTGGACTCAGTACAGGGTTCAATAACTTTAGGGCTTGAACTCTCCAATGTCCTCAACGCTACCCCTCACACCAGGTCTTGTAATTACATAGGCTAATATTACTCACTTTTGCCTAGCCCTGGGATATCAGTTGTTTTACTGCACTCAGAGCGTTATTGTTTCACAGAACTGCAGGTAAAATGAATATCAATTGATAAATGGCTTTGATTTAATATTCGTTTTATTTCAACTCCCAAGTGTAAGTTGAGGTTGGAATTTGTCAGAAGGTTGTTTCATGGGACTCATCTTCAGGGGATTTGAGGCTCAGCAAGGTTTTTCCAATGAGCCCTGACCCTGAAGTCCATTGGCAACAGTATTACTAACAAAAGTCTTTAGCAGGTTGTTATGTTGGTCATTGTTTTATACAGCAGATTGAGGCTTGTTATTATTATTCCTTCCATCTAAAAGGCCTTTTTTGAACCCGGCTTCTCAACGAGCCCAATACCTGTTTCATGTATCCTTTTTGGATTTCCTTTATTTTGACAGAAAACTTTGGCTAGTTATGCAATAAACAAAAATATTTGAAGGCAAATTAAGCTCTACAGTCATTAATAATAACTCTCTTGTTGTCATCAGCCAGACTGCAAAACATGACAAAAATCAGCACTCACAATAATTGTCTGTACAAGGTACAGAGAAAGTGAGGGCTAGGCATACATTGCAAAAAAAAAAGGATGTTTTCAAAACCTTAAAGATTTCTGAATATTTTTGTGTGCATATCAAAACAATTAGACAATGTTATGGTCTTTTCTTAGAGCTAGACATGCCAGTTGCATACAGAAATGGTGAAACAATAATTTGACCTCTATATTTGAAGATAAGTATATATAAAGGTAGAATGACTGGAAGGCTAAGTACTATGCCTCTGATCTCTATCACTACTACTGCAGACTGCTTCGCAAAACGTGAGGCTGATATATCATATCCCATTCAAGGAGCAGGAGAATCGACGTTTCGGGCATGAGCCCTTCTTCAGGAATGCTGAAGAAGGGCTCATGCCCGAAACGTCGATTCTCCTGCTCCTTGGATGCTGCCTGACCTGCTGCACTTTTCCAGCAACACATTTTCAGCTCTGATCTCCAGCATCTGCAGCCCTCACTTTCTCCCATATCATATCCCATGGTGGTAAGCAATGATTGACTTCAGTTCAAGATTCACCTCTTTAAAGATGCATATCATTATATCACAAGTGATGATACCAAAATTTTGTACTCGTAAATAAATTTGAGCTAAACTTTAAGAACAGGATTTAGAAATAACTATAAAACATTAATCATGGGAATCAAACAGACACCGTGTGCTAGATCCACTTTTATTTGACAAGAACCTTAGTTGCTGTGATAGATTCACCACAACACAGCAGAGGATTTGAGTCATGGCACTGAGGATGTGATCACACTGTCTTCTTCATTACTATTTCAGAATATTCCATCAAGTATTGTGAAACTGAATTTTATGCGTTGGTGTGGAAATTGGCCATGGTCCATTTCTACATAATGCAACTTAACCAGAATCCCTAAGGCCTGCCAGAAGATGGGTGTTAGCCTCATTGGCATTTTCTGTTATCCGGGACCAGAGTAGGTAATCAGAAAAGCAGAGCAATTAAAAAGTTCTCACCTCTTTGAAATGTCGCAGAGCTTCAGTGATTTATCAATATGGTGAACTAAGTGGGAGGATTTTTCCGCAACTTGACAAATAAGAACCAGGTAATCCAGCCCCTTGAATGCTTTCCGCATTTTAAGACAATCATGGCTGATCTCATCTCAGCCTCAATGCCACTTTCCTGCCCACTGTACATGACCCTGTAATCCACTACTAATTAAAAATCTGTCTGTCTATCTCCTTTGTTACGACACGGGGTAAACTTTCCTCCTTAATTTAAAGCCAGCAACACAGAAAAGATTTATCCCGTGCAGTAATTCATAAAACTTCGAGTGGTCAAGACCTATTTAAAGTAAAACTTAACAACTTTTTTTTCTGAAAGTACAATGGAGAATAATTAACTAACAACTATATACAACTCTTTTACCTTCCCTTCTATAATACTAGTCCGATAAAACTCCCAATTAAAATTTACAAAACAACACTTCTTATCTTAAAACCAGGCAGCTTTTGGTTCTTCTATTTGGATCTTTCTGTGTCTTCTTTTCTTCTTCTTAGGGATTCTGCTTCCCAGGTTACTGATCGAAAAAGGTACTTTTAAGAGAGCTATTTTTCAGGCAGTCTCTTACCAGCTGGAACTTGGCAGTTCTCCTCCCAACTGTCCAATTTCCCCCTGGTCTTATACCCCAGAGCATTGGATTGTGTCATTGGCTTTTAAGGTTGTTATATACTCAATTCAAACTTGATTGGAAATTGGTATTTTTTCGGGGAATCATTTAAACTGATTGGCCTAATTTGAATCTGTTTTTGTTGTTTCCAGGCAATCATATACTCCAGTAGCTGGAGCACATGTTACATTGTGTCTTAGGGGGAACACTTGGTGCGGTCACTACTAGCTTTTAACTCTCTTAAAAGGTACAGTACACCCACATCTTGATAACACCTTCTTAAATTTTCACAATTTCTCAGCATACAATGGAGTAGCAAGTTCTGCAGAATTAAGACACTTTGAGAGACGTAATCCCTCTTCATCTTTGTTTTAAATCTGCTACCCCTTAGCTGAAAGCTATGATGTCTTGCTCTAGATTATCCTACAAGGGGAAACAGCCACTCTCTGTCTAATGAATGTGAATGAACAGTTCCAACTGTTGCTAATGAAAGACCCAGGCTTGTGCTGGGAAGGAATCCAAAAGCTGCTGTTTGGAAGAATCAAAGAAATATTGTTGTCACTGCACATGTCGGCTCTTTATGATCCCCAATGCCAATAGTTGTTGCCACTGGTACATTGTCAACTGGATTGGGAGCAGTATTTTTCTGGATTCAGAGAAATTGTAAACAAAAAAGAGATCTGCAATACATCTTCTTCATTGACTGAAAGAGTACAAAAGTGTGCAGTCATTGAAAAAGAAGTCTGAGGTGCTTCCAAGGATTCAGTCTACAGGCTAAATCCTGGGCTCTCAATCCACAATTGAGACTGACCACAAACTTTAGTTACTTTATTGAATGCTCAGGCATGAGCATATATACCGCAAAGACCACAGAGGTTGCATTTGAGGTCCATTATATTTGATGTTACATCTGAATATGTGCAATAGCAAAAAAAAAAATCAGACTGTGGCTTCCAGGAAGATGGTGGTAGAGTAGGACTTCTAAGCCTGTGGTTCATCCACTCCATCCGCTTTTCTTTTTGTTTCTTTTTGCTTATTATTTCTCACTTTTTATTTTCTTTTTGTTCTCTTTTACTTTACTTACCTCCTGTTGAAGAGCTCAGTCATGGTGACAGAATTGGCGGACAGGAGGCCCAGTGCGGAATCATGGCAGTCAACAAGTGGGCCCACTGTGAGGGGGCGGCAGAGGCAAGTTTCAGATCCCGGTGGCCTTGATCTTGGTGAGGTGGTCCTGGCGCTGACCCCTTGGCTCCTGCTGCAGACATCAGTTTGGGTTCCCAGTGGCGTCTGCGTCAGGTGCCGATTCACAGAGGTGGCAGTGGAGGTGAGTTTGGGCCCAGTCTGTGGCATTGGCTGCAGATGCATTGGTGAAGTGGAGCTGAAGCAGACACATGGTGGCAGAGATGGGTTTGGCCTGGTCCAGTGCCCGGCAGCATGTGTGGCATCTTCATTGGCAAGGTTCAATGAGGACTCAGTGGCCAAGGCGTTGGTGGGGGTCAGATGGTTTCAAAGAGTGGGTGACTTTCATTCCAGCAGTGGAGCCATGGCGATGGGGACTTGTGCTAGGCCACCAGGCCTGTGGGCAATGATGGAGCAATTAACTTTATTCTTTTGCCTTAATATTCTTTGTTCTGGCTTATTTTTCTGTGTTTTAAGATGGCACCAGAAAGTGGTGACACTATATACCACTTTTCACTGTATTTTGTAACAAACTACACGTAAAAATAAATAAATAAAAATGAACATTGCACCTTGTTCCTGTAGCAGGGTTTGAACACCAGGATATCAGGTTAGTTGAACACATGAAAACATTTAAATAACAAAGTGTCAAGGAATGACACCACATTTAAAAGAAATTATGAAATCTCTGGCTAGGGACAGCACGGTGGCTCAGTGGTTAGTCCTGTTGCTTCATAGCATCAGGGACCTGGGTTCGATTCCTGCCACGGGGGACTGTCTGTGTGGAGTTCGCACGTTCTCTCCGTGTCTGCGTGCGTTTCCTTCGGGTGCTCCAATTTCCTACCACAATCCAACGATGTGCAAGTTAGGTGAATTGGCCATGCTAAAATGCCCATAGGTTAGGTGCAGTAGTCAAGGATAAATATAGGATAGGGGGATTGGGTCTGGGTGGGTTACGCTTCAGAGGGTTGGAGTAGACGTTGGGCTAAATGGCTTGTTTCCACACTGTAGGGAATGTAATAAACACACAAAAATCAGATGAAAAATTCATAAGCACTATTTCAGAGGATGGTCAAGATATATATTTTCAGAAAAGAAGACACCTCAGTGTAATGAATGACATGCTGATTGAAGATAAGAGGTTGAGTCATAGTCATAGAGTCATAGAGATGGTCAGACTCAGAGTTCTCAGGCTTGATATCCTTTACGTTTGCATCCAGTTGGGTAACTTGCAGATTGGTGCCAGGCCGGGTGAAGTTCTGTTTGGTTTTTAGGGCTTGCTACATCAGCAGACGAGAGAATATCCAATTTCATCACACCCACTGGCACGTGCAAAGGTAACCATTGATGGAATTGATAGAATTTTCATTTCCGTCCACACCGTGAGAATGTCTTTGAAGAGAACTTCTTTGAGATTTGACAGAAAATGTTTATGGTGGTGGTTGACTACTATTTAAGGTGGATTGAGGTAAAGAATATTCATGGTCACAACTCTGAAACTGCCACTGCATTACAATAAGACATTTTCATCATCCAAAGAATTCCAGACTTCCTTGCTTCAGACACTGACAAAGTTTATTAATGAATCTTATGGGTTTTTCCAAATGCCTAGATCATTGGGATACCCAGAAACTAAAGAGGATGCCGAAGGAGAGTACAGATAGTAAAAACATTACATAAAAGAACAATTATATTAAACTGGCACTTTTCAGGTACCATTCTTTCCTAGTGTGGAATGGTTTGGCTTCATTCAAGCTTCTGATAGGAAGAGATTTTTTGTGCTTTACATATTTATCCATGTGATGGAGGCACCACTGAGTTGGCCAACATTTATTGTCAATCTCTAATTGCCCTGGACTGGATGAAGGTGAGTTACCTTCTTAACCTGCTGCAGTCCTTGGGGTTTCAAATTGTCTATAGTGTTCAAGAGGAACTTACAGTACTTTCAACTTTTGACAATGAAAAAGCAACTATGCACCTCCAAGTCAGGATAGTGTTGTCTGAATCAGAGTATCTCTAGGACCCTGCACACTCACTTGAAAGCGTTCGACAAGGGTTTGTATGGTAGACTGGTTAGTCAGGTTGGGATCAAAGGGGAACTAGCCAATTGGATGTAAAGTTGGCTTGAAGGTTGGAGACAGTGGGTTCTGGTAGAGATGTGTTATAACACTGAGGTGAACCCCCTCTGTTAATTAAAGCAAATACCCAAAAAACTTCGCCTCACCTCATAATCTATTAAAATATGAGTGACAGAGAACTTCCAAATTCCACTTTTTAAAGAAAATAACATCAATTTATTTTTAACTCTAAAAGTGAATATTAAATAACTATTCACAACTCTAAGCCCCCCTTTCTCTTAGCTACTTAAGATCTCCCTCCAACTCTATAACAATATGCTGTTCCAAAAAGACACTTATTCAAATTACATCAACTTAATTCCAAAACCGTACAGCCACTGTCGTCTTCTGTGTCTTCACTCTTCCAGCTAATGATCTCCCTGGGATGTCTTCTTTCTTTTTGCTGTGAATATGTTTCACATGAAAAGGTACTTTGATAGGGCGAGTTTTCTAATTTCTTCAGGAGTAAGATGTTAGGTTGGCAATTTGCACTCAATGAGCTTTGCTCTCTCTACAACAGTTGTTGTCTGAGCATTTTCAAAATGTCTGCATTCTTATACCCCCAACATAGGATTATCTCATTGTTCATGTTGGCAAAACAGTAAGTTCAAACTTGATTGGATTTTAGTATCCTTATAAACTAAACTGATTGGTTAAATTTGAATTATTGCCAAAACAGCAATCAAAACTCAGGTATCCATTTCACAGACAAATGTTACATATTTTCAATTTTCCAGTACACTCTGTGACTGCCATCTAGTCAGATACATGAGTGATTGTAATCTCTCAGGTCAGAACAGCATTCACTCTCTATTAAATGTACAGTACAGGCCTTCAACTTCATAACAGGGGTGCTTTTCAGACTGGAGACCTGTGACCAGCAGTGTGCTAGAAGGATCAGTGTTGGGTCCATTACTTTTTGTCATTTAAATATGTGGATGTGAATGCAGATGGTATGGTTAGTAAGTTTGCAGATGACACCAAAATAGTTGATGTAGTGGACAGTGAAGAAAATTACTTCAGAGTACAATGGAACCTTGGTCAGATGGGCCACTGGGGTGAGGAGTGGCAAATGGAATTTAATACAGATAAATGTGAGGTGCTGCATTTTGGCAAGGCAAACCAGGCCAAAGCTTATATAGTTGTTGTGGTTCTGTTCGCCGAGCTGGGAATTTGTGTTGCAGATGTTTCGTCCCCTGTCTAGGTGACATCCTCAGTGCTGGTGGCTGGAGAGAAAGAGAGTGAGAGAGAAAGGAGTGGACCAAAATATTCAACAAATCTGGAAAAGCTGGGAATTATTCAAAATTTCTAAAGAATCAAATAGTTACAAGTAAAGTTTTAAAGTAAAATAGTTAAATTTTGATTCTTACCTTTGTTGCCTTTGAATAAAGTTACAACCTCCTGCACTGACTGTTGGCTCGTGTTATCCAACCTTTCACTGTTCCACGCAAAGGTACCTGGGTAATTTCATTTCACGGACACTGTCATAGAATCCACATGGATCTAGATATCAGGCTCTCTGCCTTTATTCCTGATGAAGGGCTTTTGCCCGAAACGTCGATTTTACTGTTTCATTTTGGCATCCAGTCTTTTGTTTTACTGAGGTATGCCTGCCCCATATGTCTGGTTTGTCAGAAAATGTTGAGGTATCCTTTTACACTTGCTCATGTGTTCTGGCCCCTTACTTGTTTTTAATTGTCTGGGCTTGTAATAGCCTGACTCCAGGCAGAATGTCTCTGTGGTTTGTATGTCTTGGACTGAAGTATTCCCATCATATTTTTCTTTTCAGCCATTTCAGTGCCCTGTTTATTTCAGCTGCTGTGCTTGTATTTCTGGCTTTATGGTTGCTGTAATTGGGTCCTTTTAAGTTATTCTATTTTACTCGAACAGTGGCAGACTTCTGTAATAGTGTATGGCTGACAGGGGAAATTGGGAAGGTGGTGATGTTCCATGCATCTGCTGTCCTTGTTCCTCTAGGGAGTACAAGTCATCAGTTTGACAAAGGCCAATCTCTTTGTTGAAGAAGACTAAGTGGGTTGCTGCAGGGCATCCTGTAGATGGTATACATTGCTAGCACTGTGCATCAGTGGTGATGGGATTCAATGTTGAAGGTGGTGGATTGGATGCCAATCAAGTGGGAAACTGTACCTGGGATGGTGTTGAGCTTTCTGAATGTTTTTGAAGTTTGTAATCATCCACGCAGTGGGAAGTATTCCATCGCATTCCTGATTTATGCCTTGTGGATGGTGGAAAAGCTCTGGGGAGACAGGAGGTGAGTTTTGCTGCAGGATTCCTGGCCACTGACCTGCTGTTATGGCCACAACATTTACATGGTTAGTCCTGACAAACTACACCTGCCCAACTTATACAGGTTCCACCTGCCCCAGCACTGGTGTGCTGCAGAAATCTGATGCTGTCCCTTCTACAGCAGGTTTCCAGCCACGTGTTCAATTGCTGAACTGTTGCATTTCCGTGTTCACTAGCATGTGGGAGTGAGAATAAGCCTGAGGTTACTGTATTGGAAGTCCTACTTTTCTCTCTCCTTTCAAGCTCCTTAAAATCTGCTTTCAGGACTTTGTTTCCCTTCCTACCCATGCTGTTGGTAAAAACATGGATCATGACCTCGGTGGTTTACCATTCCTCAGTAGAAAGTCCTGAACCTGTCCTGTTGCATCCTGGATCCTGGCTCTAGAGAGGCAACTTACCATCTTGAGTCACATTTATGGTTGCAGAAAGGCCTGTCCACTCCGCTAGCTAAAAACCTCCTGCTATTACTTCTCTTCTATTCTTTTTTCCTTCTGAGCCACTGTGGTGCCACTAACCTGATCTCTGACTGCAGTCTTCTGAGGAACCATTATGCTGAACAGTACCCAAAGTGGAGAACCACTTTGTAAACTAAATTCTCTCAGGGGACTGTTATACTATGTATCTGGTACTCTTGGATTTCCTGGCAGTAGTCCATTCATCTTCTGTCCTTGGCTGAGGGATGACTATCCCCTAAACATGCTATCCATGTAGCACTCTGGCTTGCAATGCACAACAGTGGTTCCAGCCACCTCAGAGTCCTGAAACACAGGGCACAGACTTGTGCAGATGGTAGTACTTCCTGCATAAGTATTCATCCCAGATTTCCCACTTTCCACAGGCTTTGCATTCCACTTGACCGAACTGCCCTGCCATCTTTAACTATACTGACTGTTTACTACAAGTAGAATAGCTCATCATTTATTCACTATACAGCTGCATCTGCATCAATATAGCAACTAAATAATGGATGGAAAAGATAGTAAATTCATGGATAAAAGGAGGAGGGGGAGGTAATTAAACAACTCTTAACCTGTTTATCCAACTCACTAGGCATCATGTTCATCCTCTTTGAAATCTCCACTAGACTAAAAGCACTAGTGAAAGCAACCCTGGTCTTTTTGACCGCGGAAATTTTTACACTTTGTTGCTGAAGCACAGATGATTGTTAGATTGATTTCATGACCCAACAAGAAGTGACATTCATTGTTAACATGACTATGGGACCACAGGCCTTAACCTTCCACCTGTTACAGATGGGCAAAAATATCTCTCGGTTAAAGAAATTACAGCAATCACAGGTTAAAGCTAAGCAGTTCCACTGGTGTTTCTGACATTCTTTGCATGACTTGCCAATTTGCAAAACATTCATTTTTCTCAGGATTAATTACCAGAGGAATTATACCTGTCAGGTTGTTCTTTAAGCAGTCACAAGTAAGCCTCATTTGCATTCTTAGGTGTACCTGAGTAAAAATTAAGACTGTCAAACACATTCCTGCAGTCAAACCTTGTAGCGAGACTTTCCTCAAATGAGACAGAGCTTAGTTCAATTCAGACCACAAACTGGTTAACAAATTGAGAATATTTTCCATTATGGCACCATTATTCATCCAGCAATTATGAACAGTATGATGTCGTTCTGCAAAAGCTTTATCATCACTAAAAATGAAAGGATAATTTTCCAATTTGGGGCTCACAGTGAGGGATCTTGTGTGATGGAAATACATGCCAAAAATCTGGACCTTTTCAGCATGATTCTCCCACTTAGATTGTGATTTTAGAAAATTATTTAACAATGTATCTATAATCCTGAAAGAATTCTCCACGTTATTAGGATATTACATTCACTCATCATTCTTCTGGAAAATGTGTACATTTAAATCAACTTAAACTGAGCTTTAAGAATTAAACGAGTAAAAAGTATGTCCTGTAACATTATACAGGAGCAAGTGCAAACATATCAAATTCAAATTGACACATACTGCCCTCATAAACAATAGGTTTGTCCACTTGCCATTATCTTGGTTTTGGTATTGGTTTCAGCTGGGTGCTTCCATTGTCGAAGGTAAAGCAACCTTCCACAAAGAACAAGTTACAAACAAATCTTCAAGTGGTCCAAGAGATTTCAAGAGATTTGATGGTGGAAAAACAAGGGACGGTATATGTGGTGTTGCTGGGTCAAGCTCACATCCAATCACCAGAAATGTCTAGACAGTCAGAAATCAATGATACTTTGAATGTGAAGGGAAGAGTTGGATTCAAAAGCACCATTCATTATGGTTCAACAAACTGATGCACCTATCTTATGGAAACACAAACACCTTTCCTTTGAAGTGGTTGTTTAACTTCATGCTGTAGCTAAATGGAATAAATTGAAAATAATTTCTACTGTGCTGATATGTTCCATGGACTTTCTAGTCACTTTATTCTTTCAGATAAAAAAATCCTGTCATTTTTAAGTGCTATAGTTTCCTCTAAAATGCACCTCAACATAATTGACGTAACTGCGCTCTTCGAGAAAGTGAAGACTGCAGATGTTAGAGGGTCAGAATTGAAAAGTGTGACTGGAAAAGCACAGCGGGTCAGGCAGCATCTGAGGAGCAGGTTAGTCGACATTTCGGGCATAAGCCCTTCATCAGGAATGTGGGAAGGGCATAGGGGGCTGAGAGATAAATAGGAGGGGGAGGGGTGGGAGGAAGATAGCTAGGAATACGATAGGTGGATGAAGTTGGGGAGTGATTGTGATAGGTCAGAACGGAGAGTGGAGCAGAGAGGTGGAAAGGAAGATGGGCAGCTAGGACAGTTCAAGAGGGCGGTGCTGAGTTGGAGGGTTAGATCTGGGATGAGGTGGGGGGAGGAAAATGAGGAAACTGGTGAAATCGACTTTGATGCTGTGTGGTTGGAGGGTCCAAAGGCGGAAGATGAGGCGTTCTTCCTCCATGTGTCAGGTGGCTATGATTTGGTGGTGGAGGAGGCCCAAGACTTGCATGTCCTTTGTGGAATAGGAGGGGGTGGGGTTCGTGAAACATCAACATTCCTTGGATGCTATCTGATGCTATCTGATCTGCTGTGCTTTTCCAGTGCCACACTTTTTGATATCTGGGCACTTACCTACCCTACCTTAAAGCCAGTACTCTCCCAGTAATAGCCAGTGATTATGAAATGAAGAGCTACTTGGAATGACTAACAATGATGATACACTGATGGGAGAAGGGGGAATACATTATGTACCTGAACAAAATCCATCTGATTAAGTCCCTCAGGATCTCATTCTAATCCTTAGTTTTTCCTACAAAATGCAGCAGGAGTAAACTAGAATAATCAATCATTTTGAGGCATCCTGAAGCAGTGAGGATTTGGGATGCTGAGAATAGATTTGCTTGCAAGGTAGGATGAAATGGATTTTGTTTTTGATAAAAAAGATTAGGAGCACAATATTTCTGATGGGTAGCAGTCATTAGAAAATCAGAGTATGGTCATACCTGATGCACTTTATGATTTTCTTATATGTTAGTCCACGCATACCACATAGACTTGCATTATTGTTGAGATAGATACATGTTTACTGACAGCATTACTAACACAGCCACAATGTTGTAAATGGTAGCACATAGTCTGGCTTTCGAGCTTACTGGAGTTATTATGGATTACACGTACACATAACTGACAAGCTGAACACACTACACTGACTCAATGACATAGAGAGAGTGAGGGAAGCTGAGCTGGGTACTTTCATACTGAGACATCACATGTCAGGATGTCATGTGACTGTCAAGGTATAGACTTGTCTAGCTTGGAATCTATGCATTACACAACAGTATCTATATCTTAAGTCAGACTCAGGTAAAAAGTCTTATTTTCAGAATCTGGTCCCTGGCCACTGGCAGAAGAAACATGTTTTCAGTAATGATGGTGGAAGAGCAGGTACCTGGAGAGACAAGGGTCCTTTACAGGTGGAGGGCTATTTTGTAAAAAAGGACTTGAGTTTCTTTGCAGCATATATGAGAAAAGGCAATGATTAACTACCTCATGCTTTCTTTTCCCTAATCATATTGCCTAATGGTGAATGAGGTTGAATATGAGAAGCTTTCATGAGCAGCAGAAGAGGGAACCATAAGATTGGGCTGAATGAAGAAATGAGAGATGACCTACCCTTGGGCACATCACCATTATATATGGAATTGTGATGTTATTGTTGGATGAGGGGGAAAGTTGAATGGAACCTGGTATGGTAATAGGGAACTTTTCAAACTTCCAACTTTTCATAGTTGGAAAAGATGTGTGGATTGTGAGCTTAGTTTAGATTTGGAGTAAAGCTGTATAAGATACTGATGCTGGAAAAGGAAAGATTGTTCTTCAAGATGCCAATGCTGACTAAGAGAAAAATCTTGAGTAACAACGTAGGTTGTAGGAGAATATTTGCTGACTAATGCTGGAGCACATGGTTAAGTGTGGTACTGTCTGAGAAGATCATATAGGAACATTGCATGATCCAAAATTAGCTTTGCAGAGGCAACACTAGCAGAAAGAAAATAAACAAAAGTAGGGCAACAGCTAAATGATCACTGTTAGAAATACTCCTTTTCAATGGAAAATTGTAGATTTTTTTCAATTGTCAGCACAATCATCTTTGATAAATAATAAATTAGATATTTCCCAGTCTTCAAGAAAAGAGAAGTAAGTCTATCAGATTTCCAAACTCATCGGGAGAGTGTTTGCCTTCGAGCAATGTCTACATTATAAAGTCAATGTCTGCTTCTTTTCTGTTAAAGGGTTTGCTCCTACCGCAGTATCTCTTCAAATTGGCACATTTATATCATTGGTATAGTCCTTTTTGAGGAAATAGAATGTTGCTGGAAAATTGCTGACTGTCTCAGCATTTTTGAATATTTAGCATCTTTTAAAAACACATTTTCCTCCTCTTTAATATTCTTTTCTTTTATCTGAGGTATTGACTGATACGGGGCTTGTTGTCATAAACGCAGGTCCTCTACTGACTCCAAGTAGCTTGGACAATGCCATAAACCATGAGCATGGGCTATCTACTCACTCATACAATATGTCAGAAGTGAGCTGGGTTTTTTCTGATCCTGAGTGACCGTCCCTATATTCATGTTTCCCAGCACGGTCAGTTGCATTAGTCGATGGCCTTGGCTCTCCTTGCCTTGTAACACCCAGACTATATGAAAAAAGTTGTGATCATCCAATTCATTAGCCTCCTACAAGTAAATGTGAATTGTACGTGAGTGGAAGATGGATAATGGGGATGAGGAGAAAAAGACTGGACCAATAAAATTGTCAAAGGATACATGGAAGACAGGAGTAAATTACTGCAAATGCTGGAATCTATACTGAAAACAAAAAATACTGGAAATTGCAGCGGGTCAAGCAGCATTCATGGAGAGAGAGAGCAAGCTAATGTTTCGAGCCTAGATGACATTTTGGTCAGCTCTGATGAAGAGTCATTTAGACTCAAAACATCAGCTTGCTCTCTTTACGTGACAGCTATGTTGCAGAATGTTTTTGTCTCAAATTCTGGGAAGAAGATGTTGCGGAACCAACTCAGGATTATTTTCTATCTGGTATTGTACAATGATGCATGAACAATTAGCAATGCATGAAAAGGGATCACCATTGTTGAAACTTAAGGCCATGATAGTTAGATTTTCTCTCTCACAAAATCAATGGAGCAAGCAAGAAAATGCAGTTAAAGCTCAACATCAGCCATGATCATATTGAAGGGTGGAGCAGGTTTGATGCACCATGTGGACTATTCCTGATCCTATCTTTTGTGTTCTTTGTCCAAAAAAGATGGCATTGACTGCCAAGAGCTGTATTTTGTGACTTATTTCCAATTACAGATACAGCAAAGAAGAGCAAACACAGCCATCCAGGTTACGGGTGTGTAAACCTCAGAGATGCTGCAGCAATTGTTTCGTTTTTTTTTAGATTGTGCCAGTGGAGTGCTGCCCAATAGTTTTGCCAATGTTTCAAAAACAAAAACATTGCCATCTGCTGCATTATGCTATCCAAAAAAAAAATGAGAATGCTGCAGGATGTGAAGCAAAGCTGTGCAGCTGCAGGTAAACAAGGAGGTGCTGAGGAATTGTAGAAAGATCAGTGTGACACTTTGTAATGGAAAGCAGATTTCAATCCTGGACATGTCTTACATTTTAACAATATTATTTTTCAATTACATCCTGTGTAAGATACATATTCCTAATATTCAAGCTGAACTGTTATCTTGCACCCACCCCTCTGAGCTGTAATTAACTAATATTATCTAAACAAAGGAAAAATGAAAAGATTTAAATCCAAGTTAAACTTATCCTGAAATGTACTTATCCTACCTTGCAAATGAAAGTTGTATCTAATCGTGGTAGTAGGTTGCATGATGCGATCCCTTTGAGGAGATTATGGCCTTGAATGTCTGGGTGACGTCCCTACAACAGTCATTAACCTCGTCAGTGTCTGCCAATATCGTAGCAAGTCTCTGCCATTTCCTCCATGTTTGGAAATATCTGGCTGGAATCATGCACCTGCATTGTAGGAAAGCTATCTCATCAAAGTCAACATCAACAATGCTTGAATGTTATGTACTTTAGCTGAATGACAATTACATAATAAGTTAAAAAACCATTATCTCTGCCCTTTTCAAATCATTTTCTAATCTGCAAAATCCAGAAACAGAAGGCTCATTTAACTGGTTGCCTAATGGCGTTAATCCTAACATTTGTGAGACAGTGTTGTTCTGCACTTCCTCCTCCAAACCCTGGGGATGGCTGTGAAGTAGCAACTCTTGCTGTATATTGCTCTCCTTAACTTTGAGTGAATCTGTCCAGAGAACGCCAATGATATTGAACTTACACTTTCTTCATCCCCTGTTACAGAAGCTTCTGGTGGGTTGACAAATGTCTTCTGCTCTATCATTAACTTCACGCTAAAGGCCAAACTCTTTCCCAAATAGAGGCAGGTTTTGAACTTGAAGTCTATTCTCCTCGAAGCTGATTTCAGAAGGCCTGTAAGAAGAAAGTGTTAAACATTGTGACTTTTCCTTCTAAAACTCACAATCTATTTTGATATCCTCTTTCTTACTAGTTCTAGCGGTGGATCCTCCACATGTTTGATGATAGCAAGTATACACTACACCCAGTATGGTCTTAGGCAGCATCAGCACAATATCTGGAAATGTGAACAGCTTGAAGTGGCTTTCTTCAGAAAGAGTGTTTGGTCTCAAATCTCTTCTCATGCTGAAGGCAAATCTGCAACCAATAACTCATAGCTTGGGTCATCACAAGTACTTGCTGATATTTTCTGTTGAAGAGTATCACAATTCCAATGTATCAGAGCACCACACCTGAATTAAGAGGATTGGCTTAGAAATTGCTGGTTCAACCTAACTGACCAAAAGAAAACTATTACCCATCTCCAAACCAGTCTCGCCAACACAGAGGCTTGCACCAAAGTTTGGTGAGTGAAATAACTCCACAGAGGCTGATATCCCATCACCCTTTATCTACATGTATGTAGTACTTAACATTGATCCTTCCTCAGAGCCAGCTGTTGGGGTGAACAGAACCTCTGACACTCCTGTTTATATCTGTCAGCCTGGACTCCTTGATTGGACCAGGTTAACAGCCCCCAATCAAGGAACTCATATCCTATTAGGTCCACCTGACCAACCTCATTCCAATCACTACAATAAGAGTCTCATTAGAATATGCCAGAACTGATTTAGAGCTTTGAAGTTAATGGAAGACACAAGAAAATCCAGAACACATTAAGACAGTTAAACCAGATATCATTCCTTAGTGTGAGTTTGGGAGACAAAGGCAAGAGAAGCATGGTTCTTTTGAAATGGATTTCAGAAACGATGTATTGCTATATGATTTTAGTCAGCACTGTTAATTTTACAGAGAACTCCATAGCTCAGAAATGCACAAACTATTTGTTACAGAAAGGCTTCTAAGCTGCCTTGGAGCTCCTTGAGCTGACGGTGGGTTAACTGTATGATACTGAAGTAATGGTGTACTGGGTCATTAATGTTGGCTTGTCCTTAAATGCAGCAAGTTCACATCGGTCTCATCTTCCACATAGAATTGTTACTTGCTCCAGTAAAGTTTAGTACTGTGACAGTTCATATTTTCAGCTTTGACTCAGTCAACAGCATTTTCTGTTTGGAAGTTCACTTTGTTGAGGCCCATTGCTAACTGCGGGTAGCTGAATGTGTGGTATTTGTTAACAGTGGTCTGCTTGAGTGCTGTTGAACCCCTTTTACTGGTGGTTTGCTTTGCCTTTAGAAGGGGACAAGTGATCTTAGCGTCAGGCCAATTGTCTGCTTGACATTTTCACTCGGTAATACCTTGTGGATTCCCTGACCTTTCCCTGACCTGTTTGAGCTTTCAGCTCCTCTTAGACCAGAGATATGAACACTGAGATCCTCGGTCTCCCTACTGAATTCTTTTCGAGAAAATCAGCATCATGCAGGTCACAATAACCTTTAACTTCAAAGGGCAACTGTTGACCTTTTTGGATACTGGAAGTGCCTGAAGACACTGTGTCACAAGAACTCACAAGACTTGGATTTACAGAATATTTCCAGACTGGTACCTCCTCACTGATTGAGCACTAGTAGCAGTCATTTCCACTTCGGAAACATCGACACCCTCTAACTTGCCTCAGTCCTGTTCGTGCATACACACACTGGTTCCTAATTCTGTAAACATTCAGTTTTAGTATTTTTACCCTTCTTTCAAAATCTCTCCATCACCTTGCCGTTCCCAATCACAGTAAATCTCCAAGAAAACTGCACATCTACAATTTTTATCATTCCACCATTGGTAGAAACTGCCCAAGGAAATATATATAAAAAGGAAGAGAAACAGAAAGTTAACTTAAGTCCCTGAGAGAACGAGGCTGGGGAAATGGCAGCTAAGTTGTTCAAATTCTTTCCATCAGTCTTCAAAGTAGCAGGCACTAATAGCATCAAAATTACTAATTAATTAATGGATTAAAAAAGGAGGAAATAAATTTAACTACTATGAAAGAAAAATTGCTTGGACCTTAATATGACCTCGATGAAAGATCTGCTGGGACATTCGGACTTTGAAAGAATTAAATTAGATTCCCAACAGAATGGAAACAGGCCTTTTGGCCCAACCAGTCCACACCAACTCTCCGTGAGTAACCGCCCAGACCCATTCCCCTGCATTTAACCCTAACTAATGCACCTAACAATCATGGCAATTTAGCATAGCCAATTCACTTGGCCTATAGGACTGTGGAGGAAATCAGAGCACATCTGCACAGACAGAATGTGCATACTCCACACAGAGTGTCACCCAAGGCGGGAATTAAACCTGGGTCCCTGGCGCTATGAGGCAGCAGTGCTAACCACTGAGCCACCATACCACCTTGAATCTTTTCTGAACAAGCCAGATGTTTGCCTGAAAAGCTTAACATGGCATGAGGTGGTAGGAACATGCCTGAAGAGACATGGGTGTGCTTCTGTTTGCTGTATCCACCTCATCATTCTGGCCTATGGGTGATTAAAATAAGTTATTACAGAGTGGATGCACTGTAGTAAACTTCCAAGTATCCTTAGATTTTGGAAAGTTGATAAAGGACTGGAAAGCTGCCCATGTAATAGCTTTATAAGGGAAGGATAAAGAAAGCATGTAACCATAGGCCAATAAGCTTACACTCTGTTATTGGAAAACTGTTACAGTCTAATACAAAGAATGTAATTGCAGAACACTTGGAGATACAAAAGATGACTAGAGAGAGTTGGGATTTACCCCAATGTTGTTGTGGGTCTACTTACAGCACATGGACAGTAGTAGCAGCTCACCAGTACTTTCTCAAGGGCAACTAGCTACAGGGAATAAATGTTGGCATAGCCAACAACATCCACCTTCCATGAATGAATTAAAAAAAACGTAATAGGTTACTTAATAAGACAAGAGTCCATGGTATTGGAGGTAGTATATTAGCATGAATAGAGGATTGGCTAACTGAAGACAGAGAATTTGGATAAGGGAGGTATTTTCAGGCTATCAATCTGTAACTAGTGGAGTTCCACAGGGATCAGTACTGGACTCACAATTATTTTCAATATATATCATGTAATTGTTTGAGGAAAGTGAATGTACAACTGCCCAGCCACATAAAAAGGTGTGAAGACAAGCAGTGAAGCTCATACAAAGAGACATAGACAGATTAAATAAATGGGCAAAAACTAGGCACATTGAACATAGTAGGCGAAGATCTAATGTTATGCACGTGGGAAGAATAAATTATATGAATATTATTTAAATGGAGAAAGACTGCAGAAAGCTACAGTGCAGAGGAATTTGGGAGTCCTCATTCATGAATCCCAAAAAAATTAGAATAGAAGTTCAATGGGTAATAAGGAAGGGCTGGCATATAAAAATTGTCTTAATAAAGCTGTAGAAGGCACTAGTCAGATTATAAATGGAATAGTGTGGATAGACTTTAGAGATTAAGTTATGAGGAGAGATTATACAAATTAACACTGTTCTAGAATTTAAAAATGTAAGGGGTGATCTGAAGTCTTCAAGATATTAACAGAAAAAGCAGAGCAGATAGAGATCAATTATTTGTATTGGCTGGGGATTTTCGAACTGGGAGCATAGTCTGAGAATTAGAGCCAGATCGTTCAGGAAGCACTTCTACACACAAAGTGAGCCAAAGGTAAGGAACTGTCTTTCACAAATAACAGTTGCTGTCAGATAGTGGTTAATTTTAATATTTATAGTTTTTTGTTCAGCAAAAGTATTAATAGATATAGGCCAAATATAGGTATATGGTGTTAAGCCAGAGATTAGCCATGATCTTAGTGAATGACAGATCAGGCTCAATAGGCAAAATGGCCTACTTCTGCTCCCACATTCTATTGTCTTAAAGCTCTGCAAATCCTTTCTTAAACCCCTGAACTTGCTTCTCTCCTTTTAAAATCTCCTTATAATCTTTCTCTTTCACAAATCTGTTCGAATGATCTTATGTGCTAAGTAACAAAATTTGTTTGATGTTGATTCAATGAAGTAACTTGGAATATTTTACAACATTAAATGTGCTAAGCAAATGCAATTTGCTGCTTATGAAATAGGACCTAAAACAGACATACAGCCCCACATATATATATGTACAAAAGTCCTGTTTTGTGATTCAGATATGGGTAAAGGACACCCTTCATTTCTAAATCTGCTGGATAGAAGAATTACAACTGCAACTGTGCCTGAATTTCATGGTAACCATTTTCTTGATGTGATGGTGCCCAGAAAACAAACACTGTGTCACCTAAATTACAAGCTTTCCTTTGATAATTTTAAAATATTACAACGTGTAACGATATATTTTAGAAAAGAAATACAGCCCACCTGAGGTAAATAACAAAAAAGGCAATTTGCAGAAACCATTTGCATTCCCAGAGAAAAGTTGTCGAAAGCTCAGACAGTTCTATCACATTCCAGAGGTGCTGTATGTTTCATTAATGTAATTTATTATGTGATTAAGAAGAAAACTGAAATTAAGTTTTTATTGTAATCCAGGTAGTCTTTCATGTGTTGATGTGGATGATATAGCCTGAGAATAACAAAAGGATCAATAATGACCTCATTTACTGCTGTGTCTCTCATTAGTCCAAGTAAAAGAGAAATTGAAAAGAAAAGAGTCAATGAGTCATCTGAAGACAGTCTGAACTGATTTTGACCAATGTGAGTTCAGCTATCATGACAATATTGTGGCTGTCATCAGCAACACTACATTGGATAATCAGGATTTGGAGATGCCAGTGTTGGACTGTGGTATACAAAGTTAAAAATCACACAACACCAGGTTATAGTCCAACAGGTTTAATTGGAAGCACACTAGCAATCATCTGATGAAGGAGCGTCGCTCCGAAAACTAGCGTGCTTCCAATTAAACCTGTTGGACTATAACCCGGTATTGTGTGATTTTTAATTTTGGATAATCAGAGATGATAAGCTCAGGTTACTATCATTGTGATCCAGTAAAAACATGACACTTGTGATTTGTATTGGAGGCTAAACTAATATTCTAGAATGGACACAATGATGTATGCCAGAGACTTACAGCTTAAATTACCATATTCTCAAATATATATTGTCAGCTTTGACAGTTTGCATTTAAGTTTCGAGACTTAGCAATCACCAGATTTAATTCAGATCCTTTTCAAGTATATGCCAAATTTGGAGTTAGGATAGAGAAAAATAATATTTCAGGAACAAATGCATGAATTGTAACATTTGTATATTCCTTCCTAAGTAAAATACAACAGAAATGTGGCTCAATCATGGCAAAGAAAATAAATTAAAAATAATGTTAGATCCAAAGTTAGTGGGTGGCACGGTGGCACAATGGTTAGCACTGCTGCCTCACAGCGCCAGAGACCCGGGTTCAATTCCCGCCTCAGGCGACTGACTGTGTGGAGTTTGCACATTCTCCGCGTGTCTGCGTGGGTTTCCTCCAGGTGCTCCGGTTTCCTCCCACAGTCCAAAGATGTGCAGGTCAGGTGAATTGGCCATGCTAAATTGCCCATAGTGTTAGGTATAGGGGTAAATGTAGGGGTATGGGTGGGTTGCGCTTCGGCGGGTCAGTGTGGACTTGTTGGGTCGAAGGGCCTGTTACCTCACTGTAATCTAATCTAATCTTAATCTAATCAAAGAGAAGTCATACAAAGTTGCAACTTAAAAGTAGCAAGTCTAAGGATTTAGAAATCAACAAGGGAGAACCAAGAGATTAATTAAGAGGAAGAAAACAGTGTATGACAGTAAAATTACAAGGAACATAAAAGTGGAGTGTAAGAGCTTGTAGAAGTATGTAAAAATTAAAAAAAATAGAAACAATAGTGTGGAGAATTGACAATGGAGAACTAGAAAATTGAAGAGCAATTAAAAAAAGGCCATTTTACTTCTGTCTTCACAGAAGAATCCATAAATAACTTCTCTGAAATGCTAGTGAAACAAGTATGTATCAGGAATAAAGAATTGAAGGAGATGAGTATTCATAAAACAATGTATTGCTTGAAATATTAATGGGCTTCAAGGCTAATGAATCTCTCAGGTCTGATAATCTATATCCCAAGGTGCTTAATGATGTGCCCAAGGAGAAAGTGGATGCTTTGATTGTCAACTTTCAAAGTCCTGTAGATTTTAGAACAATCTGTACAGATTGGATGGTGGCTAATATTTAAAACCAGGAGGGCAGGAAAAAAAAAACAATGCTTTATAGACTAGTTAGTCTAATATCAGAAATAAAGTGTTACAGTCCATTATAAGGATATGAAAACAGGACACGTAGAAAATAATAATGGCATTAGAAAAATTCAACACTGATCTGTTGGAGTTTCTTGAGTGCATAAGTAGAATGGATAAGGAAAAACTAATGGATATAGTGCATTTTGATTTTTAGAAAACATTTGACAGATACCTATAGAAGAGATTAAGATGCAAGATTAAACATCAGATTTTGGTATGATTTGAGATGTGGTTAGAAGACAGAAAATAAAGAGACTTGGAATCAATCGCCTTTTTTTCAGAGTGAAAGGTGATGCCTAGTTGGGTAGCACTAGTTATCAGTGTTTGAAGCCCAGCTATTCACAATATATTGCAATGATTTGGATAAGGGGCATCATTTATAATACTTCTTTCACTGATGACACAAAACTAGGAGGAATTTTGAGTAGTGAATCAAAAGTAAAGTGGCTTCAGGGCAAATTTGACATGTTGAGTGAGTGGACAAATATATGGCAGATGCAGTATAATGTATAAAGTGTGAAGTGATCCACTTTGGTGGGGAGAAACAGAATGACACAACTGTATTTAAACAACAATATATTGGGATCATTGATGTACAATGAGACCTATGCACCAGTAATGAAACCAATCATGCGGGTATAGAAAGCAGTTAGGAAGGCAAATGGTTTTGTTACAGAGAGGGAGAGCACAGGAGCAATGAAGTCCTACTATACAGCGCCTTGGCGAACTACACTTGAAGTATGATGCGGAGCTTTGATTTCTTTATCGAAGGAATGATATGTTTGCCATAGAGGAAGTTCTGTAAGGATTCACCATGATGAATTCTGGAATGGTAGGTTCATTGTGTGAGGAGAGATTGTGTCAACTGAGTCTGTACTCACTTTTTAGAAGAATAAGGGATCTCATTCAAATGAGTAAAAATTCTGACTGAGCTGGATAAACTGGATGGAGGGATAGTGTTCCCCCTGCTGGGAGATCTAGAAATAGGGGTCACAGTCTCAGAATTTCGGGTAAGCCATTTAGTAAGAAGGTAAGGAGAAATATCTCCACTAAGTTGTGACCCTATGGAGTTCTCTACCAGGTAAGGCTTTGAAGGCCATGTCACTGAATATATTTTATATAGAAGTAGACTTCTTGACACTAAATATGTCAAGGAGTAAGATTGCGTGAGGGAGGAAGAGAGTCAGCAATGATCATATTGTGTGTTGGATTAGACCTGATGGACTGACTAGCCTAATTCTGCTGCTATTTTCAATGTTTTAATCATAATTCCCACAGCCAGTTGTCTTGGTGCATATAGGCACCAATGATATAAGTAGGAAATGAGATGAAGTCCTGAAAGAAGAATTCAGGGAGGTAGGAGAGAAGTTAAAGAGAAAGACCTCAAAGGTAGTGATCTTGGGATTATTACCAGTGCCACGTGCTAGTCAGCGTAGAAATGAAAAAGTAGGCAGGATGAACATGTGGCTTGAGAGATGTTGTAGGGGGGAGGGGTTCAAATCTGTTGGACATTGGGACCGGTTCTGGGGAAGGCAGGACTATTGCAAAATGGATGGTCTACATCTGAACCAGACCAGAACTAATGTCCTTGGGGGAGTTTTTGCTACTACTGTTGGGGAGTTTTTAAACTAATGTGGCAGGGGGGCTGGAAACCAGAAGAGAAAACAAGTAGGTAGTGAGGTGGAGACTAGAGACTAAAAGAATTATGAAGCAAGCATTAATAAAGGGAAGAGTAGGCAGAAAGCAGATGAATGCAAAAAAAACTGGTGACATGAAATGCATCTACTTTAATGCAAGGAGTATAGTGTGTAAGGCAGATGAACTTAAGGTTTGGATTGGTGCCTTGGAGTATGATGTTATTGCAATTACAGAGACTTGGTTGAAGGAAGGGCATGATGATTGGCAATTAAATGTTCCAGGATATAGATGCTTCAGACAGGACAGGGAGGGAAGTAAAAGAGGGGGTGGAGTTGCATTGCTGGTCAAGGACAATATCACGGCTGTGCTAAAGGAGCTCACTATGGAGGTCTTGGGTAGTGAGGCATTATGGGTAGAGCTGAGAAATAAGAAGGTGCAGTCACACTGTTGGGGCTGTATTACAGGCCTCCCAGCAGTGAGCGTGAGATAGAAGAACAAATAGGTGAACAGATTATGGAAAGATGTAGAGGCAATAGGGTAGTGGTGATGGGAGATTTTAATTTTCCCAACATTGACTGGGATACACTTAACGTCAGAGGTCCGGATGGGGTAGAATTTGTACAAAGCGTCCAGGAGAGTTTTCTAGACCAGTCTGTCAATAGTCCGACGAGGGAAGGGGCCATATTGGACCTGGTACTGGGGAACGAGCCAGGACAGGTGGTAAAAGTTGCGGTGGGGGATTTCTTTGGGAACAGTGACCACAGTTCTGTAAGTTTTGGAATACTCGTGGATAAAGAAGAGAGTGGTCCTAAGGGAAGAGTACTAAACCAGGCCAAGGCCAATTATATCAAAATTAGGCAAAAGCTCAGAAATGTGGATTGGACACAGCTATTTGAAGGGAAGTCCACATTTGAGATGTGGGAGGCTTTCAAAGATAGGTTAAAGATAGTGCAGGATAGGCATGTCCCATTGAAACCAAAGGATAGGAAGGGCAAGATTCGTGAACCATGGATGACAGGAGAAATTGTACAACTAGCCAAGAAGAAAAGAGAAGCATACATAAGGTCTAGGCTGCTAAAAACAGAACTGGCCCTGGAGGAATATCGGAAGAGTAGGACAAGTCTTAAACGAGGAATCAAGCGGGCTAAAAGGGGTCATCGAATAACTTTAGTGAGCAGAATTAAGGAGAATCCCAAAGCATTTTATTCTTATATAAGAAGCAAGTGGGTAACTAGAGAAAGGATTGGTCCACTAAAGGATAACGAAGGAAGGCTGTGTGTCGAACCTGAGAGAGTGGGTGAGATTCTGAATGATTACTTTGCATCAGTGTTCACTGAGGAGAGGAACATGATGAATGTTGAGATTAGAGATAGAAGTTTGTTTACTCTGGATCACGTTGATAGAAGTAGGAAAGATGTATTGGGTAAGCTAGAGGTTATTAAGGTGGACAAATTCCCAGGACTGGATGGGATCTATCCTGAGGGAGGCATGAGAGGAAATAGCTGGGGCCCTGACATCTTTGAGGCATCCTTAAATACAGGTGAGGTGCCGGAGGACTGGAAGGTTGCTCATGTTGTCCCCCTGTACAAGAAGGGTAGTAGGGATATTCCAGGTAACTACAGTGAGCCTGACGTCGGTGATGGGAAAGTTGCTGGAAACAGTACTGAGGGATAGGATCTATTTATATTTAGAAAAGAATTGGCTTATCAGTGATAGGCAACATGGTTTTGTGTGGGGGAGATCGTGCCTTACCAACGTAATAGAGTTCTTTGGGGAAGTGACCAAGTTGATAGATGAAGGAAGAGCTGTTGTTGTCATATACATGGACCTTAGTAAGGCATTTGATAAGGTTCCCCATGGTAGACTAATGGAGAAAGTGAAGTTATATGGTGTGCAGGGTGTTCTAGCTAGGTGGATAAAGAACTGGTTGAGCAGCAGGAGACAGAGAGTAGTAGTTGAAGGGAGTTTCTCGAAATGGAGAAAGGTGACCAGTGGTGTTCCACAGGGATCAGTGCTGGGGCCACTGTTGTTTGTGATATACATAAATGATCTGGAAGAAGGCACTGTTGGTATGATCAGCAAGTTTTCAGATGACACGAAGATTGGTGGAGTAGCAGAAAGCATAAGGAACTGTCAAAGAATACAGGAGGATATAGATAGACTGGAGAGTTGGGTGGAAAAGTGGCAGATGGTTTTCAATCCAGACAAATGTGAGGTGATGCATTCAGGCAAGACTAATTCTAGAGCAAATTATACAATGAACGGAAGAGCCTTGGGAAAAGTTGATGAGCAGAGAGATCTGGGAGTGCAGGTCCATTGTACCCTGAAGGTTGCTGCAAGGTGGATAGAGTGGTCAAGAAGGTATGCTTGCCTTCATTGGATGGGGTATTGAGTATAAGAGCTGGCAAGTCATGTTAACATTGTACACAACATTGGTTTGGCTGCATTTAGAATACAGTGTACAGTTCTGGTCGCCACATTACCAAAAGGATGTGGACACTTTGGAGAGGGTGCAGAGAAGGTTTACGAGGATGTTGCCTGGTATGGAAGGTGCTAGCTATGAAGAAAGGTTGAGTAGGTTAGGTTTATTTCATTAGAAAAAGGAGATTGAGGGGGGACCTGATTAAGGTTTATAAAATCATGAAGGGTATAGACAGGGGGGATAGCGACAAGCTTTTTCCCAGGGTGAAGGATTCAGTAACAAGAAGTCATGCTTTCAAGGTGGAAAGTTTAAGGGGGATACACGCGGCAAGTACTTCACACAGAGAGTGGTGGGCGTTTGCAATGCGTTGCCAGCAGAAGTGGTAGAGGCAGGCACGGTAGATTCATTTAAGATGCTTCTGGATAAATGCATGAGTAGGTGAGGAGCAGAGGGATACAGATGCTTAGGAATTGACCGACAGGTTTAGACAGTACATTTGGATCGGCTCAGGCTTGGAGGGCCGAAGGGCCTGTTCCTGGGCTATAAATTTTCTTTGTTCTTTGTTCTATTTAATGCAAAAAATGGTTTGTGTGGTGGCACATCTCTTCTTTTATGTTGCTTTTAAAAATGGTGCGTCTTCCTTGGCAGGAAGTATGTCTCCATATTTAAGGTGACCCAGCACAGGACTGTGGAGGTGCATTTCCATTAAGATTCTCTAGATGGGTCTGCTGTAACTTCAAATCTTTGGGGGTTTCTGTGGCAAAAGGATGACATGGATTTGGGGAGAAGTGTCACGTTGAATCGCCTCCGTTACATCCTGGCAATTGAGCTAATGGGGGTCTCTGCACCCAATACAGTGGACGTGAAACACAAGCACAGTTTGGACTGGAAGGGTGCCCAGTTTATCGTTCATCAGTAAAGTGATGGAAGGTCTCATGAACAGTAATATCAAGCAGCACCTGCTCACTAATAACCTGGGCAGTGACACTCAGTTTGGGTTCCACCAGGACCACTCAGCTCCTGACTGCACCGTAGCTTTTGTTCAAATATGGACAATAGTTGACTTCCAGAGGTGAGATAAGAGTGACAGCTCTTGACATCAATGCCACATTGGACTGAGTGTGCAATCAATGGATATCAAGAGGCAAACTCTCCAGTAGTTGGAGTTATACCAGGAAGATGGTTGACGTTGTTGGAGATCAGTCATCTCAGCAACAGCACATTTATGCAGGAGTTCCTTTGGGTAATGTCCTGTGCCCAACATCTTCAGCTGCTTTGAGGAAGTTAGAAAGTCACAGAGGGATCAGTTCCATCTTTTATTTCTCTTTTAAGACACAGTGGGGACTCAAGGGTTAAACATTCCACTACCAAAAGACTTACAACAGTATCATCTTAAAGCCAATACAGGCAGAACATCTCAGTAGGGGGAAGGCTGACTGTATCCCAGAAGAGGAGTCTAGTGGAGCCATACATGTGGATTCCTCTGTAGCCTCAGATAGAGGTATTTGTCCTGATAGCCTTGGCTGCCACCCTGTCAAACTGCCTCCTGGTCCCATCGTCTTACTTCCCCTCCATATTAGCATAGGTATGTGAATCCCCCGTTTACAGCAGGCAAAACCCTTCTGCCTTAATCTTTTCCCATCAACACATAATCATGAAACATACAATAATCAGTTCAGGAATTCATTTGCACATTATCACAGGACATCTATATGCATCGGATTTTGTAAATTCATAATTACCTACTTTAAACTATGTAATGACAATTGCCCATGTGACTGATAAATCTTTTGTTTAATTCCTACAAAATATACTGTCTCTGTATGTGGGGCAGAGATTTGTGAAGAAATGTCACCACAATTAGACACAGGACTACTTTTGGGGACATTTTGAATCTCTCACCGGCTGTCTGATAATAAAGCTACTGCTGTTGTACAGAAACTTGTGTCATCCAGAACAAAGCAGACATCAACAGCTTCACTGATGTCATTCCTTCCATGATAAGGTCAGAAGTGGGGATATTCTCCAATGATTTCAAAATGTTTATCATTTGTGACTCATGAGATAATGCACATGTTTAAATGCAATGAAATCTAGACACTATCCAGGCTTGGAACTGACAAGTGACAAATAACATTCACACCACACCACAAGATATGGAGGTCCTGGGCCTCCTTCACCGCCGCTCCCTCACCACCAGACATGGAGGTCCTGGGCCTCCTTCACCGTGGCTCCCTCACCACCCGATGCCTGGATGAAGAATGCCTCATCTTCCGCCTCGGAACACTTCAACCCCAGGGTATCAATGTGGACTTCAACAGTTTCCTCATTTCCCCTTCCCCTACCTCACCTTACCCTAGTTCCAAACTTCCAGCTCAGCACTGTCCCCATGACTTGTCCTACCTGCCTATCTTCTTTTCCACCTATCCATTCCATTCCCCCCCCCCGATCTATCACCTTCATCCCCTCCCCCACTCACCTATTATACTCTATGCTACTTTCTCCCCACCCCCACCCTCCTCTCATTTATCTCTCCACCCTTCAGGCTCTCTGCCTGTATTCCTGATGAAGGGCTTTTGCCCAAAACGTCGATTTTGCTGCTCCTCGGATGCTGCCTGAACTGCTGTGCTGTTCCAGCACCACTCTAATCTAGAATCTGGTTTCCAGCATCTGCAGTCATTGTTTTTATCTACACCACACAAATGCCAGGCAATGACCATCTCCAATTAGAAGCAATCTAACCACTGCTCCTTGACATTTAATGGTGTTACCATCACTGAGTTCCCCACCATCATTATTCTGGGGATCAGAAACTCAAGTGGAAACATCACATAAACACAATGACTACAAAAGCAGATCAGAGGCTAAGAATACAGCAATGGATAACTCACTTCCTGACTCCTCAAAGCCTGACCACCATCGAGAAAGCATAGCCAAAGGCTTGATGAAGTACTCACCATGTGCCTGGACAGGGGGTACAACTCCAACCATACTCAAGAAGCTTGATATCATCCAGGATTAAGCAGTTCATTTGATTAGCACCAAATCCACAAGTATCCACTCCCTTCTTTATCAATGCTCATTAGCATCATTATGAGCTACCTACAAGATGCACTGCAGAAATTCACCAAAGATCCTTAGACAGCACCTTTGAAACACATGATCACTTCCATCTAGTAGGACAAAGTCAACAGATACATGGAACCATCACCTCCTGCAAGTTCCCCTCTAAGCCACTCACCTTCCTTATTTGGAAATATATTGACATTCCTTCATTGCTTTTGGATCAAAACCTTGAAATTCTTTTCCTAAAGGCATTTTAGGGTCAACCTAAAGGCTGTGGACTCATCTTCACCTTCTCAAGGGCACTAGTGACTGGCTATAAATAATGGTCAGCCAGCGATGTCCATGTCCCATGAGTGGATATAAAATAATCTCACCAAATTAGCTAAGGCTGTATAAGTATCGGGGCATATGTCTGAAGTATTCAAAGGTGCAAACAACTTACACAAATTTTAGGGACAAAACTGAAGCCCATGTGTTTGAATAATTTTATTAATCCCATTCCCATGAGTAATATAGTTGTTGCTGAGAAGAAAAGCAGGGTAAGGATTAAGAATATGTCAGCTGATGCTTCTGCCTGCCTCTTATACTGGAAGCCTTCTTTACCAGTTCTGATGAGGCTTTGGTGGCAATCTGCAATATAATAACTGCTGGAAAGATGAGTCGTGCTTCCTTCAGTACTGTTCTGTTTCCTTAAATAGAATCTGCTTTTGATTTGATGGTTCAGTTCCTTGTATATAAAGGGAACATGGCCACAAAATTGTACTTTTATTTTCATTCTCCGTGCTTGAAAGGATAAATAGAAAATAACACTTGGCAATCATTCTGTGACCGTTCATGTATTATGAATGCAGCGGCGTGACAAAAGCTTCAACAAAAGATTTGCATAACAAAGGCTCATAAATGCATATTACTTTACTAAGGCGGCTTTACTGTAAGAATAATTAAACTGTGATGCAACTGTAAGAACATTGGGCATCATTAAATTCTTTGTATTCAGTTCTAACCGAAAAGAATTTCATTATTTGCATTGCAATGATTTGTATGACTGATAACAACTGTTAAAAGGAACAACCTGATACTGTGAAATGAAAATATTATACATTAAATGTGCAAAATGGGAATGCCAGCATCCAAGAAGAGTAGATATTAGGTGGGTAGAGGAACACCAAATTTGCCTAACATGTTGTCGGTAAACTGAATGGCAGGACCAGGAAATGTACTACAGCTCTCTTACACAAATGTACTTACAGATCACAGTCACATCCCTCTTTGCACTTATATTTCAAATTCAGTCAGGTATAGGAGTAGGTGCATTATTATGTGATGCCAACAATCAGGAAATATCTAAATATTATTTTGTTACATCTGCGGCTCTAGCAATGCTGCTCACTAGGAACACCTGACATTTCGTACATGATTATAGCTTTGGATATGGGTTTATGCTTAAAAAGGTTGAATTCCCTTCCCAAAGCATCTGATCACAAAGTGATTATTTGCTGTGTGAAAAACAGCATTTGTCAACTCAGAGCAATTTCAAAGAGAGGTGTATTCTGCTGGGATTGTGGGTCATTTACACCGCAACAAGATTTCCTTGGAGAATGCAGCTGTCATCTTTGGTTTAGTATGAACTGGTGGTTCTAAATGCTTCAATAAACCATCATCTAATATTGGAATCGATAAATCATCTTTCCCACAAACAAGGAAAGGAAAAGGGACCTGTAGTCCAACTTTGATATAAATCAAGTTTGTTCTTCTTTAAAAAACATGGCTACCACACACGGCTTTGTCAAAGTTAAACCAAGATAAGATAATCTGAAGCAGTGGATTCTTTAGAATTCAGAGAGTGGTTACAGCCTGGGACTTGGTTGTGTTGAACAATATGAATATCTTTAAATGGAACCTGGATAAGTAACACAAGAGAAATGACTGGAAAGATATTATAACTTGTGATTTAAGCAAATGAACATCTTGAAGAGTACGAAGTAGGGATTCGTTATTCCAGTGGCGTCAGGTATTTACAAATATGAAGGTGAATTCAGCATTAAGGAAACTGATTGAGAAAATCATTTGCCTGTTTCTCCATTTCTTTATGAAGCCTTCTTCGACAAAGACATGCTACTCCAGAAGGAGTTCACTCAATTGCTCAAACTCCCCTGCTCAGGTTCTCCCTCAATGTTGCCACCTGCTTTTGGAGGCCCCATTGCAGTATGTCAATGCAGTGAAATAGATTAAGACAATATGGGGGTCATGAAGCACCTAAACTTTTTATTAGACCTGTATGATCTAATAATCTGTATCTGTGCTGTGGACTTGTCAGTATTTCTAAGTAATTTATAGGCTATTAGAGCTTCACACTTGAAAAATAACATTGATTTGGATAGATGCATTAATTGCACAATAGCTAGTATTTAATAGATATTAAATTCTATCTTTAGGAGTTACACCTTCTTGTAGAAAGTCTTTAGTCTCTTGAACAAGTTTAAATGGTGCAGAATAAGTATGGATTTATCACAAGCATTTAAAAAGGAATTTGACAAGTTGTTGTAAGTGGCTGGCACCTGTATAAAGAAGATATGTGACTCATCGTTATCTAATGTCAACAAGATGTACCAGACTTTGCTCAATGACTAATGAGCAACAGGGAGGAGTTTCTCCAAATTACTTTTTTTCCAAAATTGTCAAATATTTTTACTTAGAGAGTCATAAAGTCATACAGCATGGAAACAGACCCTCAGTCCAACCAGTCCATGCTGAACATAATCCCAAATTAAACTAGTCCCACCTGCCTGCTCCCTCCAAACCTTTCTGAGTCATGTGTTTATCCAAATGTAATTTAAATGTTGTAATTGTAGCCACATTCACCACTTTCTCAGGAAGTTCATTCCACATGCGAACCAGCTCACTGTAAAAAAATTTCCTCATGTCTTTTTAAAATCTCTTTCCTCTCACCTTAAAAATGTACCCCCTTGTCTTGAAATCCCCCATCCTAGGGAAAAGACAACTACCATTAACTCTCTCTATACCTCTCATAATTTTATAAACTTCCATCAGATCGCCTCTTGACATCCTACGCTTTAGTGAAAAAAAAAATCCCAGCTTATCCAGCCTTTCTGTAAAACTCAAACTTTTCATATCTGGCACCATCCTGGTAAAACTCTTCTGAAAACTGTCTAGCTTGATAATATACTTTCTATAACTGGGTGACCAGAACTTGACACAGTATTCCAGAAGAGGCCTCACTAATGTCCTGTACAAGCTCACCATGACTTCCCAACTCCTATACTCAAAGGACTGAGCAATGAAGGCAAGTGTGCCAAACACCTTTTTAACCGCCCCGTCTATATGTGATGCAAATGTCAAAGAATTATGTACCTGCAGCTGAGGTCCCTCTGTTCTACAAGACTGTCCAAGGTCCTACCATTAATTGTATAAGCCCTACCCCCTTTGTTATACCAAAAAGCAATACCACGCATTTATATAGGTTGAACTCCATCTGCCATTTTTCATTTGGTCAAGGACCCTTTGTAATCTTAGAAAACCTTCTTCACTGTCTACAATGCCAACGTTGGTGTCATCTGCAAACTGGCTAACCGTATCTTCCATATTCGCATCTAAATTATTTATATAAATGACAAAGAAAAGGACCCAGAACTGATCTCTGTGGACCACTACTGGTCACAGTCCTCCAGTCTGAAAAGAAACCCAACACTATTACTGACTTCTGCTGATAAGCCAATTATGTATCCAATTGGCAAGCTCACCCTCTTACCCAACTTTATCAATTAGTCTACCATACAGAACCTTGTCAAAGGCTTTACTAAAATCCAAGTAAATAGTGTCTACTGCTCTGCCCTCATCAATCTTTTTTGGTAACTTCCTCAAAAAACTCAATCAAGTTTATGAGACATAATTTTCCTCACACAAAACCATGCTGGCTACCCTTAATCAATTTTTGTCTCTATAAATATCCATAAATCCTATCTTTTTATAATCACCTCCAACAATTTACCCATAACCAAAGTCAGACTCACATATGTGCTATGTATATAAACTATGATGGTGGCACAGTAGTTCAGTGGTTAGCACTGCTACCTCACAGTGCCAGAGACCCAAGTTTGATTCCTACCTCAGGTGACTGTCTGTGTGGAGTTTGTACATTCTCCCCATGTCTGCTTGGGTTTCCTCCAGGTTTTCTCCCACAATCCAAAGGTGTGCAGGTCAGGTCAATTGTCCATGCTAAATTGTCCCCTAGTGTTAGGTGCATTAGTCAGGGGTAAGTGTAGGGTAGGGAAATGGGCCTGGGTAGGTCGCTCTTTGGACGGTCAGGTTGGGCTGAAGGGCCTGTTTCTATACTGTAGGGAATCTAATCTATAATTCCTCGGTTTGTCCTCACAACCTTTTTTAAACAAAGGTACAACATTAGCCACCCTCCAGTCATTAGGCACTCACCTGTGGTTATAGGTGATGCAAATATTTCTGCAAGGTGTCTTGTAATTTCATCTCTTACTTCCCACAATGTTCCAGGATACATTAGATCAGGTGCTGGAGATTTATCCACCTTTGTATTCTCTAAGACCTCTCGAACTTCCTCTCCTGTATTGTGTGCTGCTTTTAAAACATCAACGTTTATTTCTCTGCATTCTCTAGAATCCATTTCATTATCCACAGTAAAAACTGACACGAAATATGCATTTAGTACCTCTCCCATCTCCTGGGGTTCAACACAAGATGACCTCCTTGATTTTTAAGAGGCCCTACCCTCTGTATAGTTACTCTCTTACTCTTAATATATTTGTAGAATTTCTTTGGATTATCTTTAGCCTTATCTGGCAATGCTATCTCATATCCCCGTCTTTGCCTTCCTGATTTCTCTCTTAAGAATGCCCCTATACTCTTTGTATTGATTAAGAGATTCAATTGAACCAAGTTATCTATATCTCAAATAAGATTCTCTTTTATTTTTGACTAGAACCTTTATATCTTTATTCATCCATTGTTCCTTAACCTTACCATCCTTACCCTTCACTCTAACAGGAACAAAATGCCTCTGAACTCTCACCATCACACACTCGAATGCTTCCCACTTGTCAGATGTCCTTTTGCCTGCGAACAGTCTACTCCAATTAACTTTGAATGTTCTTGTCTCATACCATTAAAACTTGCCTTACTCCATCTAAAAACTTTAACTTCAAAGTTTGGGAGAAGATTTGGAGCTCGGGTGCTCGTTGTTGTGGTTCTGTTCGCCGAGCTGGAAATGTTTGTTGCAAACGTTTCGTCCCCTGTCTAGGTGACATCCTCAGTGCTTGGGAGCCTCCTGTGAAGCGCTTCTGTGGTGTTTCCTCTGGCATTTATAGTGGCCTGTCCCTGCCGCTTCCGGTTGTCAGTTTCAGGTGTCCGCTGTAGTGGCCGGTATATTGGGTCCAGGTCGATGTGTTTGTTGATGGAGTTTGTGGATGAGTGCCATGCTTCTAGGAATTCCCTGGCTGTTCTTTGTTTGGCTTGCCCTATACAAGGTATTTGCCAAAAACGGATACCCGCGCAATTTCATCAACAGATGCCTAAGAGAAAGACAACGGAACGAGGACATGCCGCAACCCAAAGGACTAGCCACACTACCATACATCAGGAGCATTTCAGAACTGACAGCCAGACTACTGCAACCACTAGGACTCATAACAGCACACAAACCAACAGCCACCCTCAGACAACAACTCACCAGAACGAAGGACCCGATACCCAGCATGAGCAAAACTAATGTAGTGTACAAAATCCCATGCAAGGACTGCACAAAACACTATATAGGAAGACAGCTAACGATCCGCATCCATGAACACCAACTCGCCACGAAACGACACGACCAGCTAGCCTTAGTAGCCACACATGCAGACGACAAGCAACATGAATTCGACTGGGACAACGCTACCATTATAGGGCAAGCCAAACAAAGAACAAAAATTTCCAGCTCAGCGAACAGAACCACAACAAAAACTTTAACTTTTATGGAAAGCTTATCCTTTTCCATATTTTGAAACTAATAGAATTTTGATTGCTAGACCCAAAGTGTTCCCCCACTTTTACTTCAGTCACCCGCCCTGCCTTATTACCCAGAAGAAGGTCTAATTTTGCTCCTTCTCTAGTCAGAGCACCACATATTGATGAAGAACATTTTCTTGAACACTTTTGGCAAATTCTTCACTGTCAAGAAAAAGTGCTGGAGATCACAGCGGGTCAGGCAGCATCCATGGAGAGAGAGCAAGCTAACGTTTTGAGTCTAGGTGACTCTTCATCAGAGCTGAGACTGTTCTTTTAGCTTTACATCTTACATTCTCTGTCACCATGTCCTCTACCCACACCCTCCACCCCACCGTCCCCCCTCTAATGGTACTGTCTGTTCTTAGATACACCATGGTTCTGCCATTCTCACATTCTGACCACTTAATATTGAACATCCTTTCTCCCCCAACACTCCACCCTTCCCACCAACGAACCTCCACCCCCCTCACCCCTACCTCACTAATGCATAAATGCTGTCCCCTCCACACCTCACCTAGGCTCTGATGAAGAGTCATCTAGACTCGAAACATTAGTTTGCTCTCTCTCTCTCTCTCTCCATGCATGCTGCCTGACCCCCTGCGATCTCTAGCTGTTTTTGTTTTCAGTATTTGTCCCAGGAGCTTGTGTGGCTATTGAGGTGGAGAAGGTAGAAGATGAAATAGGTTCTGTAATGTTTTGCCATTTCAACATTAAGGGAACAGTAACCTTGACAACATGAACATGATCATATGTAAACAAAAGTACTTTGTTCAAAGAGTAGTGCTGCATTTTTGGTAAAACTGCAAATGCCTCTCCAGATTATACTGCATTTGAACTTCTTTATACTGAAGGAGAAAATAGCTGCTACCTCAATATTGCAGCAATCATTCATCCACTGATGGATCTTTCCTGTTGGCTACAGATGCATTAATTTCCCCAGATACTTAGTTCAATAGTCCCTTTCAGTTGCACTCACAGTCCTGCCTGGTTGTGGAAACTGACAGACATTAAGTTATAGCTAAACAAAAAAAAAATTGTGGATGTTAGAATCTGAAACAGAAGTAGCTGGAGAAACTGAGTAGATGTGGCAGCATCTGTGGAAAGAAAGCAGAGTGATTGTTTGAGTCCAGTTACCCTTTTTCAAGATACAGCTGCTTTATGAGTTATAGAGTCAGAGAGATATACAGCACAGAAACAGACCCTTCGCTCCAACTCGTCCATGCCGACCAGATATCCCAACCCAATCTAGTCCTACCTGCCAGCACCTGGCCCATATACCTCCAAACCCTTCCTATTCATATACCCATCCAGATGCCTTTTAAATGTTGCAGTAAGTTACACATCCAAGGTATTCACAATGCAGCAAGTGGTCTTTAATGCTCTTATACTGCCCCTGTTTTCTCAGGTCCAACTTTCTTGCTTCCATCTCCAGCACTGCTGATGAACCCTTGTTGCAGAGTTCCTCTCTCGCTTCCCTCTGGTGCCTAACTGCAGAATTATCCGGGAAATATTAGCTGGTGTGGGAATGACTATATGTTCCACAGTAATAGCAATTTACCAAGCATCTAAGAAACAAAGCATCATTAAATCTGGATCTGAGTGTTACAAATTCTTCGGCCCAGGAGCAATTTTAGGAACATTATACACACAGCTTACTTGGTTCTGAATGAACTCGAGGTAATTTTGCAAGCTGCCAGTCGGAATGCAGCCACTATAAAATGGATTAAATTTTCAATGTTTTTTGATTTGCAGGTCGAATTCAGAACATTACTCCTGCAATATTTTTCAGCTTCTCCAGTTACATGCCTAAATATGCATGCTAGTAAAATTATAGCTTTTGTTCTACATGGCAAAAAATGATTTGGGTTTCCAATTCAGTTCTAACAAACAGAACAGAATTATCCTTTCAAAAATTGTTGTTTCCATCTCACTCCAAATGTAAGCACTAAGCCCTCATCACCGTCCCAACACCAACTATCACCACCATCTCTACTTAAGTGCTGAGATCAAATAGTTCTTTTTCTGGGTTTGAGCATACAAATCTACACGGGGACTGCCGTGCGATACTGGGAGAGTGTTGCACTGGCACTGGAGGAGCTGTTCTCTTTCAAACAAAGGTTGAATCATCTCCTTGGCTGAGTGGATGTAAAAGATGCTCTTTCAAGGAAGAGCAGGAAAGATTCTTGTCCATGTTTATCCCTCAATCAACATTGCAAAGTAGGTTATCTGGCCATCTGGCGATTTCTGTTTGTGGAAGTTTCTGTGAATGCATCAGCTTCCATATTTCTTACATTATAACAGTAATTATACTTCACAAACAATTTATTGACTATCAACCATTTTTGGATTTCCAATGGTCATGATATAAATGGAAGCCTTTCCTCCCTCCTTCCCTTCTTTTGTCACTCTATCACTCCCTTTATTCCCTCTCTTCATTAACAAACATCAGTTTAAGTATATTGATTCAAAGACACCAGGCCATTAAATTATCAAGGCATGAGCAACGAACAAGAGTATGCCATTGGGCCCTTCAAACATTTGGTCATTTAATAAATGATGGCTGGTTTGATTTTAAACTCTCATTTGTTTGGCTGAACTGGTCCTCACCCTTAACAATTCTTCCTTCCAATCCTCCCACTTCCTCCAGATGGAAGGGGTAGCCATGGGCACCCGCATGGGTCCCAGCTCTGCCTGTCTCTTTGTCGGCTACATAGAACAGTCTATCTTCCTGAGTTACACCAGCACCACTCCCCATCTCTTCCTTCACTACATTGATGACTGCATCGGCTCGTGCTCCTGTGAGGAGGCTCACCAACACATTCCGCCTTGACCTTAAATTCACCTGGACGCTCTTTGACGCCTCCCTCCCCTTCCTGGACCTCTCCATCTCCATCAATGACGAGCAAGTTAATACTGACATTTTTGCAAACCCACCGACTCCCACAGCTACCTGGATTACACCTCCTCCCACTCTACCTCCATCAAAAATGCTATCCCGTATTCCCAATTCCTCCGCCTCCACTGCATCTGCTCCCAGGAGGACCAGTTTCACCACAGAACACACCAGATGGCCTCCTTCTTTAAAGACCGTAATTTCCCTTCCTACGTGGTCGATGATGCCCTCCAATGCATCTCATTCATCCCTCGCACCTCCGCCTTCATACTCTACCCCTCCAACCACAACAAGGACAGAAACCCCCTCGTCCTCACTTTCCACCCTACCAACCTCAGCATTAACTGCATCATCCGCCAACATTTCCGTCACGTCCAAACGGACCCCACCACCAGGGATATATTTCCCTTCCCACCCCTTTCCACTTTCCGCAAGGACCGTTCCCTCCGTGGCTACCTGGTCAGGTCCAGGCACCCCAGCAACTCACCGTCCTCCTCCTGGCACCCTCCCCGCCTCGGCAAGATTTGCAAAACCTGCGCCCACACCTCCCCCCCCCCTCACCTCCATCCAAGGCCTCAAAGGAGCCTTCCACATCCATCAAAGTTTCACCTGCACATCCACCAATGTCATTTATTGTATCTGTTGCTCCCGATGCAGTCTCCTTTACATTGGGGAGACTGGACACCTTCCTGCAGCGCGCTTTAGGGAACATCTCCAGGACACTCACACCAATCAACCCCACTGTCCCATGGCCCAACATTTCAACTCCCCTCCCACTCTGCCGAGGACATGCAGGTCCTGGGCCTCCCCCACCGCCACTCCCTCACCACCAGACGCCTGGAGGAAGAGCGCCTCATCTTCCACCTCGGAACACTTCAATCCCAGAGCATCAATGTGGACATCACCAGTTTCCTCATTTCCCTCCCCCCACCTTGCCCCAGTTCCAACCTGCCAGTTCAGCACCATCCTCATGACCTGTCCTACCTGCCAATCTCCCTTCCCATCTATCCGCTCTATCCTCCTCTCTGACCTACCACCTTCATCCCCACCTCAATCCACTCATTGTATTCTTGGCTACCTTCTCCCAGCCCCCCCCCCCCCATTTATCTCTCCACCCTGGAGGCTCCCTGCCTCATTCCTGATGAAGGGCTTTTGCTGGAAACGTCGATTTTCCTGCCCCTCGGATGCTGCCTGACCTGTTGTGCTTTTCCAGCACCAGTCTAATCTAGACTCTGATCTCCAGCATCTGCAGTCCTCACTTTCACCTGATTTTAAATTCAACTCTACATTCCTGCATACCACCAATAATCTTTCACCCCCTTGGGAATTTAGAAGCTATCTACCCCTGCTTTAAAAATAATCAAAGATCCTGCGTCCACTGTTTTTGAGGAAGGAATTGCGGAGGCACGCAACCTGCTGAGAGAAAAGATATTTCCTCACCTCTGTATTAAATTTCTGACCCTTATTTTTAAACTGTAACCCCCAGTTCTGGAAGAGGAAACATCCTTGCAACATGTATCCAATCAAGTCCCCTCAGGATCTTATATGTTTTGATTAATTTATCTTTGACTGTTATAAGCTCCAGAGGATACAGGCCTACCCTGTCAAGCCTTCGCACTATGTTATAACCAATGTATACTCAGATCCTTTTGGGCCTCCAGGGATGACTTAACAATAAAAATATATCTTTCTTTCAAAGATGTTGATATTTTACATTTTGTTTTTCACTTTTGACACAATTGACTAAAACACTACATAGATAAATGCATAGATTTATTTATAGTGTTTTATCTATATTGAAATTAAGAATTAAGTAATTGGTGAAAATGATTTGATGTTAGATGTAAGGATGTAAAGCTCCTGCACCAAAAGTATCCTATTCCCAGTACGTGGTGCAAGTCCATATGTCATTGAGAGATGTCAGTGGAGGCAGAGCCAGAGTCAGTGGCGTCACTTTCAACTTCAACACCTGGGTAATAACTTGTTGTGGAATCAGTGGCTTGTATTTTCTGAATCAGACCCGAAGGAGAAAGGGAGCTGATGTGCATTTCTTTCTCCAGCAGGCTAACTTTGGGGTCATTGGACGTGAAGCATTAGCTCTGTTTCTCTTTCCACAGATATTGTCAGACCTGCTGAGTTTCTCCAGCAATCTCTGTTTTGTTACCAAATTAAAAACAGCCTTCGATGTAGAGTCCTTCTGTGGGTACCATAGGGACTGGGCTGCATTACCTCCCTTCAAAATATTACTTTGATTTGAATTTATAAACTTCATTTGGTATTTTGATTTTGGTTACTATGCTTTTTTGATGTTGTGAAGTATAATTTGGCCAACTGATTTATTGATTTAAAATAGTGGTGTAGTAAAATAGGAATGCAAGTAAATGTTACAAATGCAGACTGCAGAAGGGTGAGGAAGTAATTAATAATTCAAAATTAGCTTCAAGGTCCACTGATTTCTTTACTGGGAACCATGTAAAATAAATAGACAATCAACCTCTTCTATTTTATAGAAGGTTTATTGAGAAAGATGTTCGACTCACATCAACATCTTTACTAAAAAACGAAAGAACTGCAGATGCTGTAAATCAGAAACAAAACCAGAAGTTGCTGGAAAAGCTCAGCCAGTCTGGCAGCATCTGTGAATAGAGATCAGAGTTAACATTTTGGGTCTGATGACCCTTCCACAAAACTGATGGTTGCTAGGAAAATGTGTTTTTTAATGCAGAAGGTAGGGTTGGGGGAGGGGGTAGAAATAAAGGATAGGCAGAGATAAAGCCCAAAGGGACAGAAGAAAGTTGAACAAAGAAGTAGATAATGATCTGGCTGGGAGGGTGAAAAGCTCTTAATGGTGACTGTTAGTAGCTGACAATGCGTTGTGCGTAATAGCAGATTATGTGCTCACAAGGCCTGGTGTGTGGGGATAAGGGTCAGGATAGAGGAGAGTTAAAGCCCTAAAGTTGTTTAACTTGATATTGAGCCCAGAAGGTGGCATAGTCCCTAAGCAGAAAATGAGGTGCTATTCTTCCAACTTATGGTGATCTTCACAGGTGCACTGCAGCAAGCCTGAGACAGAGATATTGGCCAGGGAACAGGGTTGTTCGTTGATGTGGCAGGCAACTGTAAGCTCAGGGTGGTGTTTGCAGACAGAGAGTAGGTTTACTGGGAAGTGGTTACCCAGTTTACACTCCGTTTGCACAATATAGAAGAGATCATATTGTGAGCAGTGAATGTGATTAGATAGTGTGAAGTGCAGATAAACGCTGCTGCACCTGGAAGGTATGTTTGAGATCTTGGATACTGAGGAGGGCAAGCATTACACCTTTGGTTATTGCAGGGGAAGGTACCGTGGGACCGTTGGGAGTGAAGGAAGAGGGGACCAGGGTGCCCTGGAGGGAACAGTTCCTGTAGGAGGCAGACAAGGGAGGGAAGGGGAATATGTGTCTGGTTATAGCATCTCACTGGAGGTGCTGGAAATAGTGGTTAATGATTCTCTGAATGTGGATGCTGGTGAGAGTGAAGAGAGGGGCTAAGGACCAAAGTACAGGAGATGGAGCCTGTCAACAGCGGTGCTGAGTCATCCTCGATTGAGGAAGAAAGTAGACATTTCAGAGGCTCCCTTGTCGAAGTTGGCATTATTGGAACATTTGAATGTTGGTGTGCAAATGTTGCTCTTTGTTATGTTATATTTTACACATTCTGGATCAGTGGTGCTGGAAGAGCACAGCAATTCAGGCAGCATCCGAAAAGCTTTGAAATCGACGTTTCGGGCAAAAGCCCTTCATCAGGAATAAAGGGCTTTTGCCCGAAACGTTGATTTCGAAGCTTTTTGGATGCTGCCTGAATTGCTGTTCTCTTCCAGCACCACTGATCCACAATCTGGTTTCCAGCATCTGCAGTCATTGTTTTTACCTATTTTACACATTATTTGCATTCTGACATCCAAAAGGATTAAAAGAAAAGGAATAGTTTCAGCTTCTTGGGAATATGGGGCTGGAATGGATCAGCAGTGATCTGAGTAAAGCAGCAATTAGAAGCTGATGAGATATTCCTCTCACCATCATATTAATGAAGTGTTGTCATGTTTAGAATAAACTGATTAATGTTTCATTAAAATAATAGACAAATTAATTTTGTACAAATGTGCTGTGCATTCATAATTCATATCACTAACATCATCAGTTCATTGTCAGTTGACAGTCTGCTAGCGTGAAGTTGGCTAATTTTGGATCTAATTCAGATTTTCATCTTCCCACTGCATTGCTGTATCTGGGGACTGAAGGTGTTCAGTGCTGAAGAAGACTCCTTTCCCTGTATCACCTCTTATAACAGACTTATCTACAGACACCAGTGCACTCCTTCCAGTTATTATTGTCCTTCAACATGATGGACTTTGCCCACTTACAGCTGCTGTAGGTTACATCCTGTTACAGTATATTATTTAACATCTCTCCTCATGATTGTGGGTTTGGAAAGTATTCTTTGTACATGGCAAATATAGCTCCAGTTTAGATGCCTATGTAATCCATGCCACCCACCCAGAACAGGATCAAGGGGATAGTCATTTTGGGAAATGGAAAATACAGCAATAACATCCATTTATGTTGTTCTGGATTCAAGCTTTGCTTGCAAAGAGATGGGGAAAGATGATAATGAAGGGACATTTTTGTAATTGGAAGCTCGTGGCTAGTGGTGCAACCAGAGGGATTGGGGTATTGGGACCATTGTTGTTTGTTATTTACGTTAATGACTTGGATGACACAAAAATTGGGGCTGTTATTGGTAGTGTGGAGGATGGTCTCAGGCTACCGTCTGATATTAAATTGGGTAGAGCAGTGGCAAATGGCATGTAATCCTGATAAGTGTAAGATGATGCATTTTGGGAGGTATAAGAAGGAAAGGATGTACACAATGAATGGTCGGTCCCTAGGGAATACTGAGGAACAAAAGGACCTTAGTGTACAAGTCCATGGGTGTCAGTATGGGCTGGCGAAGAAGGCATACAGATCCTTGCCTTCATTAGTCGAGAGAGTGGTGCTGGGAAAGTACAACAGGTCAGGCAGGTTGAGGAGCAGGAGAATCGACAGTTCGGGCATAAGCCTTTCATCAGGATTGAGGCTTGTGGGTCGGAGGGCTGAGAGATAAAAGGGAGAGGGTGGGATTAGAAAGAAAGTAGCTGAGAATGCGATAGGTGGATGAAGGTGAGGGAGAAGGTGATAAGTCAGAGGGAGGAGTGATGAACAGATCAGGAAGACAATGCTGAATTAGAGGCTTGGGACTGGGATAATGTGGGGGGATGGGAAATGAGGAAGCTGTTAAAATCCAGATTTACCTTGTGTGGTTGGGTCCCAAGGTGGAATATGAGCTGTTCTTCCTTCAGGCATCAGGTGGTAATGGTTTGGCAGTGGAGGAGGCCCAGGATATGCATGTCCTTGACGGAGTGGGAGGGGGAATTGAAGTGCTCAGCTACGGGGCAGTGGGGTTGGTGGGTACAGGTGTCCCAAAGATGTTCTCTGAAATGATCTAATGGCATTTCTATAGGAGGTAGGGTGGGAGGAGGTGCAGTTTATACAGGAGGTGGTTAAGAGAAGGTTAGGTGTAAGAAAGTTAAAAATCACACAACACCAGGTTATAGTCCAACAGGTTTATTTGGAACCACTAGCTTGTGGGGTGCTGCTCCTTCATCTTAGAGTCATAGAGATGTACAGCATGAAAACAGACCCTTCAGTTCAACCCATCCACGCTGACTAGATATCCCAACTCAATCTAGTCCCAGCACCCGGTCCATATCCCTCAAAAGCCCTTCATCAGGAATAGAGGCAGGAAGCCTCCAGGGTGGAGAGATAAATGGACGGGGTAGGGCAGGGGAGATGGTAGCCAAGAGTACAATAGGTGAATGGGGGTGGGGTTGGAGGTGATAGGTCAGAGGGGAGGGTGGAGCAGATAGGTGGGAAGGGAGATTGGCAGGTAGGACAGGTCATGAGGACAGTGCTGACCTGGAAGGATGGAACTGAGGTAAGGTGGGGGGAGGGAAGTGAGAAAACTGGTGATGTCCACACTGATGCCCTGGGGTTGAAGTGTTCTGAGGCAGAAGATGAGGCGTTCTTCCTCCAAGCATCTGGTGGTGAGGGAACTGCGGTGGAGGAGGCCCAGGACCCTCATGTCTTCGGCAGATTGGGAAGGGGAGTTGAAGTGTTGGGCCACGGGGCGGTGGGGTTGAATGGTGTTGGTGTACCGGAGATGTTCTCTAAAGCGCTCTGCTAGGAGGCAAACAGTCTCCGCAATGTAGAGGAGACCGCATCAGGGGCAATGGATACAATAAATGACATTAGTGGATGAGCAGGTGAAACTTTTATGGATGTGGAAGGCTCCTTTGTGGCCTTGGATGGAGGTGAGGGGGGGAGGTGTCGGCGCAGGTCTTGCAATTCCTGCGGTGGCAGGGGAAGGTGCCAGGATGGGAGGGTGGGTTGTTGGGGAGCGTGGACCTGACCTGGTAGTCACGGAGGGAACGGTCTTTGTGGAAAGTCGAAAGGGGTGGGGAGGGAAATATATCCCTGGTGGTGGGGTCAGTTTGGAGGTGGTGGAAATGTCGGCAGATGATGCGGTTAATGTGAAGGTTGGTCAGGTAGAAAGTGAGGACGAGGGGGGTTCTGTTCTTGTTATTGTTGGAGAGGAGGGGATTGAGGGCGGAGGTGCGGGATGTGGATGAGATGCATTGGAGGGCATCCTCAACCACATGAGAAGGGAAATTGCAGTCTCTAAAGAAAGAGACCATCTGGTGTGTTCTGTAGTGGAACTGGTCCTCCTGGGAGCAGAGGCGGAGGAATTCAGAATACGGGATGGCGTTTTTGCAGGAGGTAGGGTGGGAAGAGGTTTAAACCAGATAGCTGTGGGAGTCAGTGGGTTTGTAAAAAATATCAGTGTCAAGTTGGTCGTCATTAATGGAGATGGAGAGGTCCAGGAAGGGGAGGGAAGTGTCAGAGATGGTCCAGGTGAATTTAAGGTCGGGGTGGAATGTGTTGGTGAATGTTCAAGACACCACCCACGCCCTCCACCTTCTCCAAGACTTAGGTTTCCCTGGCCCACAATGCCTCATCTTCACCATGAACATCCAATCCCTTGACACCTCCAAGCCCTCCATTTCTTCCCTTCCCAAAGTCCCCAACAATACCCTTCCACTGACACTCTCATTCGTTTGGCTAAACAGGTCCTCACGCTTAACAATTTCTCCTTCGAATCCTCCAACTTCCTCCAGACCAAAGGGGTAGCCCCAGCTATGCCTGTCTTTTTGTTGGCTATGTAGAACAATCCATCTTCCATAGTTACACTGGCACCACTCCCCACTTCTTCCTCCGCTACATTGATGACTGCACCAGCGCCACCTCGTGCTCATGTGAGGAGGTTGAGCAGTTCATCAACTTCACCAACACATTCCACCCCGACCTTAAATTCACCTGGACCATCTCTGACACCTCCCTCCCCATCCTGGACCTCTCCATCTCCTTTAATGACGACCCAGTTGACATTGACATTGTTTATAAACCCACCGACTCCCACAGCTATCTGGTTTAAACCTCTTCCCACCCTACCTCCTGCAAAAATGCCATCCCGTATTCCCAATTCTTCCGCCTCTGCTCCCAGGAGGACCAGTTCCACTACAGAATACACCAGATGGCCTCTTTCTTTAGAGATCACAATTTCCCTTCCCACGTGGTTGAAGATGCCCTCCAATGCATCTCATCCACATCCTGCACCTCCGCCCTCAAACCCCACCCCCTTCAACCATAACAAGGACAGAACGTCCTTGGTCCTCACTTTCCACCCGTCCAACCTTCACATTATCCGCATCATCCGCCGACATTTCCACCACCTCCAAGCGGACCCCACCACCAGAGATATATTTCCCTCCCCACCCCTTTCGACTTTCCACAAAGACCGTTCCCTCCGTGACTACCAGGTCAGGTCCACGCCCCCCAACAACCCACCCTCCTATCCTGGACCTTCCCCTGCCACCGCAGGAATTGTTAAACCTGTACCCACACCTCCTCCCTCACCTCCATCCAAGGCCCCAAAGGAGCCTTCCACATCCATCAAAGTTTTACCTGTGCATCCACCAATATCATTTATTGTATCTGTTGCTCCTGATGCGGTCTCCTCTAAACTGGGGAGACTGGACGCCTCCTCGCAGACTGCTTCAGGGAACATATTCGGGACACGCACACCAATCAACCTCACCGCCCCATGGCCCAACATTTCAACTCCCCCTCCCACTCTGCCAAAGACGTGCAGGTCCTGGGCCTCCTCCACCACCGCTCCCTCACCACCCGACGCTGGAAGAAGAACGCCTCATCTTCCACCTTGGAACACTTCAACCCCAGGGCATCAATGTGGACTTCACCAGTTTCCTCATTTCCCTCCCTCCACCTTTCCCCAGTTCCATCCTTCCAGCTCAGTACTGTCCTCATGACCTGTCCTACCTGCCAATCTCCCTTCCCACCTATCTGCTCCACCATCCCCTCTGACCTATCACCTCCATCCCCACCCCCATTCACCTATTGTACTCTTGGCTACCTTCTCCCCAGCCCGACCCCATCCATTTATCTCTCCACCCTGGAGAGTCCCTGCTTCTATTCCTGCTGAAGGGCTTTTGCCCGAAACGTTGATTTTCATTCTCCTCGGATGCTGCCTGACCTGCTGTGCTTTTCCAACATCACTCTAATCTAAACCCCTTCCTATTCATATCCCCATCCAAATGCCTTTTAAATGTTGCAATTGTATCAGCGCTCTGGAAGCTAATGCTTCGAATTAAACCTGTTGGTCAAAATCCTGGTGTTGTGTGATTTCTTAAACTTCATTAGCCAAGATATAGAATACAGGAGCAAGGAAGTCTTGTAACAAAAATATAAATTATCGATTTGGCCATTGATGGATTACTATATGCAGTTCTGGTTACCTGGAAGGATGTGATTGCATTAGGCCTGTACTCATTGATATGTGGAGGAATGAGAGGTGACCTTAACAGCTAAATGTGGAAAAGGTTATTTTCCCTTGTGGGAGAGTCTATGACCAGTGGGCATAATCTCAGAGTAAGGGGTCACAGATTTCGGGCAGGGATGCGGAAGAATGTCTTCTCACAGCGGGTCGTAAATCTTTAGAACTTGTTAACACCAACAGCTGTAGAGATTGTGTCATTAGGTATATTCAAGGTTGAGATAGATTTTAGGACAGTGAGTGACCAAGGGTTATGGGCAAATGACAGTGGAGATAAGATTATTAGATCAGCCATGAATGGCAGAACAGACTCTGAATGGCTTACGTCTGCCTCTCTGTCCATAGGTCTTATGGAAGCAGCAATGTGCCTGTCGGGCTATGAAAATATATATTCATTGTTGCATAGATGTCCATGATCTATCCTTACATGGTCAGGAAGGATAGATCCCATCTCCAGTGAGATACAGTCTAAATGAGTATAAGGCTGAGGGAATCTGGATGCAATGAGGGAGTTCAGTGTAAAGGGGAAGAGGTGCTTTCTTTTGGCTCACAATGTAAGATTTTATTTTAATGGGATAAATTGAAGCTCAGGATTATAGACCGAGCACAAAAGAGTAACAAAAAGCTGTAAGTTCACTGGTTGGTGAAAGCTACTAAATTTACTATTATAAAATAGTGTAAAATTCATAGAAATGTGTGAAGAACATTATCTGGGAGTGCAACATTGTCATAAATGATTTTCATTCATGAGCAAAGTGACACTGCTTGCTACTAATCTCAAAGAAAGCTACCTGCAACAATCTTTCCTGACATTAAGTTCATTCTCACACAAGATTTCTGGTGGCCAATATCTTTGATGTGATCAAGCAGCCAATTATATACAATACAATTTTAAAAATATATCATTCATAAGATGAGGGCATCGATGACTAGGCCAGCATTTATTACTCATCCCTAAGTGTCCAGAGGGCAGTTAAGAATCAATCACATTGCTGTGTGTCTGGAGTCACTTGTAGGCCAGACCAGGTAAGGATGGCAGATACCTTCCTTGAAGGACGTTAGTGAATGAGATGGGCTTTTTAAATAATTGACAATTAATTCACAGTCATCATTAGACTCCTACTTCCAGAGTTCAAATTACACCGACTGCCATGATGTGATTCAAACCCAGGTCCCCAGAACACGACCTGGGTCTCTGGATAAACAGTTTAGTGATAATACCTCTAGGACATTGCCTCCCCTGGTATAGAACATATACCAGGGGCGGCACGGTGGCACAGTGGTTAGCACTGCTGCCTCACAGCGCCAGAGACCCGGGTTCAATTCCCGCCTCAGGCGACTGACTGTGTGGAGTTTGCACGTTCTCCCCGTGTCTGCGTGGGTTTCCTCCGGGTGCTCCGGTTTCCTCCCACAGTCCAAAGATGTGCAGGGTCAGGTGAATTGGCCATACTAAATTGCCCATAGTGTTAGGTAAGGGGTAAATGTAGGGATATGGGTGGGTTTCGCTTCGGCGGGTCGGTGTGGACTTGTTGGGCCGAAGGGCCTGTTTCCACACTGTAATCTAATCTAAAAAAAACATGAAGGAGGAGAAAGTGAGGTCTGCAGATGCTGGAGATCAAAGTTGAAACTTTATTGCTGGAACAGCACAGCAGGTCAGGCAGCATCCAGGGAACAGGAGATTCGACGTTTCGGGCACAGGCCCTTCTTCAGGAATGAGCAGAGAGTGTTCAGCAGGAGAAGATAAAAGGTAGGGAGGAGGGACTTGGAGGAGGGGCGTTGGAAATGTGATAGGTGGAAAGAGGTCAAGGTGAGGGTGATAGGTCGGAGTAGGATGGAGACGGAGAGGTCAAGAAGAAGACTGCAGGTCAGGAAGGTGGTGCCGGGCTGGAGGGATTCGGCTGAGACAAGGTGGGGGGAGGGGGGATGAAGAAACTGGTGAAGTCCAAGTTCATCCCCTGTGGTTGGAGGGTTCCCAGTCGGAAGATAAGACGCTCCTCCTCCGACCGTCGCGTTGTTGTGGTTTGGCGGTGGATGAGTCCAATGACCTGCATATCCTCGGTGGAGTGGGAGGGGGAATTGAAATGCTGTGCTACAGGTTGGTTGGGTTGGTTCATCCGGGTGGCCCAGAGGTGCTCTCTGAATCGCTCCGCAAGTAGGCGGCCTGTCTCCCCAATATAGAGGAGGCCACACCGGCTGCAGCGGATGCAGTAGATGATGTGGGTTTAGGTGCAGGTGAATCTGTGGCGGATATGGAAGTTTCCTTTGGGGCCTTGGAGAGAAGTGAGGGGGGAGGTGTGGGCGCAAGTGTTGCACCTCCTGCGGTTGCAAGGGAAGGTGCCGGGAGTGGAGGTTGGGTCGGTGGGGGGTGTGGATCTGACAAGGGAGTCGCGGAGGGAGTGGTCTCTACGGAAAGCTGATAGGGGAGGGAAGAGAAATATATCCTTGGTGCTGGGGTCTAACCGACTCCCACAGCTACCTGGACTACACCTCCTCCCATCCTGCCCCCTGTAAAAACGCCATCCCATTCTCCCAATTCCTTCGTCTCCGCCGCATCTGCTCCCAGGAGGACCAGTTCAAAATACGTACAACACAGATGGCCTCCTTCTTCAAGGACCGCAATTTCCCCCCCGACGTGGTCGACGGTGCCCTCCACCGCATCTCCTCCACTTCCCGCTCCTCCGCCCTTGAGCCCCGCCCCTCCAACCGCCACCAGGACAGAACCCCACTGGTCCTCACCTACCACCCCACCAATCTCCATGTACAGCGCATCATCCGCCGTCACTTCCGCCACCTCCAAACAGACCCCAGCACCAAGGATATATTTCCCTCCCCTCCCCTATCAGCTTTCCGTAGAGACCACTCCCTCCGCGACTCCCTTGTCAGATCCACACCCCCCACCGACCCAACCACCACTCCCGGCACCTTCCCTTGCAACCGCAGGAGGTGCAACACTTGCGCCCACACCTCCCCCCTCACTTCTCTCCAAGGCCCCAAAGGAAACTTCCATATCCGCCACAGATTCACCTGCACCTCAACCCACATCATCTACTGCATCCGCTGCAGCCGGTGTGGCCTCCTCTATATTGGGGAGACAGGCCGCCTACTTGCGGAGCGATTCAGAGAGCACCTCTGGGCCACCCGGACGAACCAACCCAACCACCCTGTAGCACAGCATTTCAACTCCCCCTCCCACTCCACCGAGGATATGCAGGTCATTGGACACATCCACCGCCAAACCACAACAACGCGACAGTCGGAGGAGGAGCGTCTTATCTTCCGACTGGGAACCCTCCAACCACAGGGGATGAACTTGGTCTTCACCAGTTTCTTCATCCCCCCTCCCCCCACCTTGTCTCAGCCGAATCCCTCCAGCCCGGCACCGCCTTCCTGACCTGCAGTCTTCTTCTTGACCTCTCCGCCTCCATCCTACTCCGACCTATCACCCTCACCTTGACCTCTTTCCACCTATCACATTTCCAACGCCCCTCCTCCAAGTCCCTCCTCCCTACCTTTTATCTTCTCCTGCTGAACACTCTCTGCTCATTCCTGAAGAAGGGCCTGTGCCCGAAACGTCGAATCTCCTGTTCCCTGGATGCTGCCTGACCTGCTGTGCTGTTCCAGCAATAAAGTTTCAACATAGAACATGAAAAAGCCTGTGCTGATTCCTGATCCTTATTTAGACCCACACAGTTTCTATCCCTCTGTTCGCCTCCTGTTCTTGTGTCTTATCAAGCTACGCCTTAAATCTTACTAACGTGCCTGATTTCACCACCTCCATCGGCAGTGTATTCCAGGTATTCACCACCTACTGCGTTAAAATTTTTCCCTGGACATTCCCCTAAAACTTTCTCCCTTTCACCTTGATTCTATGTTGTCTTGTAGTTGACTTTTCCACCCTGGAAAAAGTCTCTGCCTATCCACACAATCTATGCCTTGCATAATTTTGTAGACTCTGGATTAGTGGTGCTGGAAGAGCATAGCAGTTCAGGCAGCATCCAAGGAGCTTCGAAATCGACGTTTCGGGCAAAAGCCCTTCATCAGGAATAAAGGCAGTGAGCCTGAAGCGTGGAGAGATAAGCTACAGGAGGGTGAGGGTGGGGAGAAAGTAGCATAGAGTACAATGGGTGAGTGGGGGAGGGGATGAAGGTGATAGGTCAGGGAGGAGAGGGTGGAGTGGATAGGTGGAAAAGGAGATAGGCAGGTAGGACAAGTCCGGACAAGTCATGGGGACAGTGCTGAGCTGGAAGTTTGGAACTAGGGTGAGGTGGGGGAAGGGGAAATGAGGAAACTGTTGAAGTCCACATTGATGCCCTGGGGTTGAAGTGTTCCGAGGCGGAAGATGAGGCGTTCTTCCTCCAGGCGTCTGGTGGTGAGGGAGCGGCGGTGAAGGAGGCCCAGGACCTCCATGTCCTCGGCAGAGTGGGAGGGGGAGTTGAAATGTTGGGCCACGGGGTGGTGTGGTTGATTAGTGCGGGTATCCCGGAGATGTTCCCTTAAGCACTCTGCTAGGAGGCGCCCAGTCTCCCCAATCTAGAGGAGACCGCATCGGGAGCAATGGATACAATAAATGATATTAGTGGATGTTCAAGTAAAACTGTGATGGATGTGGAAGGCTCCTTTAGGGCCTTGGATGGAGGTGAGGGAGGTGGTGTGGGTGCAGGTTTTACAGTTCCTGCGGTGGCAGGGGAAAGTGCCAGGATAGGAGGGTGGGTTGTAGGGAGGCATGGACCTGACCAGGTAGTCATGGAGTGAATGGTCTTTGCGGAAGGCGGAAAGAGGTGGGGAGGAAAATATATCCCTGGTGGTGGGGTCTGTTTGGAGGTGGCGGAAATATCGGCGGATGATTTGGTTTATGCGAAGGTTGGTAGGTTGGAAGGTGAGCACCAGGGGTGTTCTGTCCTTGTTACGGTTGGAGGGGTGGGGTCTGAGGGCGGAAGTGCGGGATGTGGACAAGATGCGTTGGAGGGCATGTTTAACCACGTGGGAAGGGAAATTGCGGTCTCTAAAGAAGGAGGCCATCTGGTGTGTTCTGTGGTGGAACTGGTTCTCCTGGGAGCAGATACGCCGGAGGTGGAGGAATTGGGAATACGGGGTGGAATTTTTGCAAGAGGTAGGGTGGGAAGAGGTGTAATCCAGGTAGCTGTGGGAGTCGGTGGGTTTGTAAAAAATGTCAGTGTCAAGTCGGTCGTCACTGATGGAGATGGAGAGGTCCAGGAAGGGGAGGGAGGTGTCAGAGATGGTCCAGGTAAATTTAAGGTCAGGGTGGAATGTGTTGGTGAAGTTGATGAATTGCTCAACCTCCTCACGGGAGCACGAGGTGGCACCAATGCAGTCATCAATGTAGCGGAGGAAGAGGTGGGGAGTGGTGCCGGTGTAATTACGGAAGATCAACTGCTCTACGTAGCCAACAAAGAGACAGGCATAGCTGGGGCCCATACGTGTGCCCATGGCTACCCCTTTGGTATAGAGGAAGTGGGAGGATTCAAAAGAGAAAATGTTAAGGGTGAGGACCATTCTGCCAAACGAATGAGGGGACGTCTGGAGAGGAAAAACGGAGGGCTTGGAGGCCCTGGTCATGGCAGATGGAGGTTTAGAGGGATTGGATATCCATGGTGAAGATGAGGCGGGGTCCCGGGAAACGGAAGTCTTGGAGGAGGTGGAGGGCTTGGGTGGTGTCTCGAACGTATGTGGGGAGTTCCTGGACTAGTGGGGATAGGACAGTGTCGAGGTAGGTAGAGATGAGTTCAGTGGGGCAGGAGCATGCTGAGACAATGGGTCGGCCAGGGTGGTCAGGCTTGTGGATCTTGGGAAGGAGGTAGAACCGGGCAGTGCGGGGTTCCCGGACTATGAGGTTGGAAGCTGTGGGTGGGAGATCTCCTGAGATGATGAAGTTCTGTATGGTCTGGGAGATGATGATATGGCGATGGGGGGTGGGGGTCATGGTCGAGGGGGCAGTAGGAAGAGTTGGCGTTTGGCTTCAGCGGTGTAGAGGTCAGTGCACCAGACTACCACTACGCCCCCACTAAGTTGGCTTGATGGTTACGTTGGGATTGGAGCAGAGGGATTGGAGCACTGCGCGTTGTGAGGGTGAGAGGTTGGAGTGGGGGAGGGGGATAGACAGGTTGAGGCGGTTAATGTCACGGCGGCAGTTGGAAATGAAGAGGTCGAGGGCAGGTAATAGGCCAGCGCGGGGTGTCCATGTGGATGCAGTGTGTTGGAGGTGGGCGAAGGGGTCCTCGGAAGGTGGGCGGGAATGCTGATTGTGAAAGTAAGCTCGGAGGTGGAGGCGACGGAAGAATTGTTCGACATCACGGCGTGTATTAAATTCATTGATGCGTGGACAGAGGGAGATGAAGGTGAGTCCTTTGCTGAGGACTGATCGTTCGTCCTCAGTGAGGGGGAGGTCTGGAGGGATGGTGAAAACTCGGCAGGGCTGGGAGCTGGGATCTGGTGTGGGTGTAGAGCTGGGAGTGGCGGTGGAACCTCTAACTGGAGTGGGTGTGATGATGGGGGGAATGGGGGTGGAGTCATGAGCAGGGGTAGTATTCCCTTCAGGGTTCTGGGGGGTGGGGATAGTGACAGTGGGGTCTGTGGGAGGCATGTCAGCAGAATGCAGGTGAGTGGCACTGGTGGGGGTGGAAGTGGTGGTGACCACTGCAGTAGGGGTGGCGGAAGTCACTGAGCATGTGGCATCAGCGATGATGTGAAGGGCGGAAGTGATGTCACGTGTGATGCATGAGGAATTGTGAGGGGTGGAAGTGGTTGTGGGAGTGGCCATGATGGGGGCAGAAGTGACATCATCAATCAGCGTGGGGGTGACAGCTGCATGGCTAATGGTGTCTGAGTAGATTGTGAGGCCAGGGGAATCTTCTGGAATGTTTGAGGAGCGCTGGTTATAGAGGTGGGTAGATAAAAGTTTGTTGTACTTACAGTTTTTGATGTTTGAGATGGAATTGAAATACTGTTTGTTGAGAGTATGAATTCTCCTGAGGATGTAGTACAGAGTGGGTCCTTTGCAATTCTGAGAGAGTGTGCTCACCTTCCACCCTACCAACCTTCGCATCATCCACCGACATTTCCGCCACCTCCAAACAGACCCCACCACCAGGAATATATTTCCCTCCCAACCCTTTCCACTTTCCGCAAAGACCGTTCCCTCTGTGACTACCTGGTCAGGTCCACGCCCCCTACAACCCACCCTCTTATCCTGGCACTTTCCCCTGCCACTACAGGAACTGTAAAACCTGCGCCCACACCTCCTCCCTCACCTCTATCCAAGGCCCTAAAGGAGCCTTCCACATCCAAAGTTTTACTTGCACATCCACTAATATCATTTATTGTATCCGTTGCTCCTGATGCGGTCTCCTCTAGATTGGGGAGACTGGGCGCCTCCTAGCAGAGCGCTTTAGGGAACATCTCCGGGACACCCGCACCAATCAACCAAACCCCCCCGTGGCCCAACATTTCAACTCCCCCTCCCACTCTGCCGAGGACATGGAGGTCCTGGGCCTCCTTCACTGCTGCTCACCCACCACCAGACGCCTGGAGGAAGAACGCCTCATCTTCCGCCTCGGAACACTTCAACCCCAGGGCATCAATGTGGACTTCAACAGTTTCCTCATTTCCCCTTCCCCCACCTCAACCTAATTCCAAACTTCCAGCTCAGCACTGTCCCCATGACTTGTCCGGACTTGTCCTACCTGCCTATCTCCTTTTCCACCTATCCACTCCACCCTCTCCTCCCTGACCTATCACCTTCATCCCCTCCCCCACTCACCCATTGTACTCTATGCTACTTTCTCCCCACCCTCACCCTCCTCGACCTTATCTCTCCACGCTTCAGGCTCTCTGCCTTTATTCCTGATGAAGGGCTTTTGCCTGAAGCGTTGATTTCGAAGCTCCTTGGATGCTGCCTGAACTGCAGCACCACTAATGCAGAATCTGGTTTCCAGCGTCTGCAGTCATTGTTTTTACATAATTTTGTAGACCTCTATCAGGACATCCCTCAGCCTCTGTCTTTCTCGTAATAACAATCCTAGCTTATCCAAACTCTCCTTACACCTAACACTCTCCAGACCAGGCAACATCCTGGTAAACCTTCTCTCCAATGTATCCACATCCTTCTGGTAGTGTGGTGACCAGAATTGCATGCAATATTTCAGAAATGGTCTAACTAAACATTATTAAAGAATTATCACAGACAGCACACCAGATTATAACAAAAAGGTTTAATAGCCTCGGTAAAAACAATGACTGCAGATGCTGGAAAGCAGAGTCTAGATTAGAGTGGTGCTGGAAAAACACAGCAGTTCAGGCAGCATCCGAGGAGCACTAAAATCGACGTTTCGGGCAAAAGCCCTTCGCCTCTCTCAATGTTCAAGCGAAGCTTAACATAAGCTTACCGAACAGAATTTTGTCTTTCGATTGTACACTTCCTAATGTGTTGCAATTCCTGTGAAAGTACTAATGATGATGTTTACCTCACTGTCTCAAAAGAAGAAATTACAA